>NC_142945.1:24522799-24542799 GCF_046866305.1 Octopus bimaculoides | reverse complement strand
GAAGAAGAAGAAGAAGAAGAAGAAGAAGAAGAAGAAGAAGAAGCAGCAGCAGTAGCAGAGTTTTTAAAGTATTGATGTTGGATAATTATGCCAACACTGATAATTTTTAAAATATATATTTGATAGTAATTAAATTCTGCCTACTGCTAGTAGTTATTAACAATCAACAGTTACTGATAATTGACTCTTATGTATGTTTAAATTGTACCATTAGCAAGAAATTTTAAAATATTTATTCACTTATAATTCAACACTAATAAGTCCTCCCTTTAGCGTTCAGGTTACTCTGTCAGACGCAATACTCTTTTACTCAAACTGTTTTGAATTAATCATGCACTGTCTCATAGCTTTGAGATTTTGATGATATGACTAATATTTTTAGAATAGCATTGTAGTGTAGGTATGAGAAACCAGATTTTGCCAGTTTGAGCATAAAAACAGGTCAAATATTTGGGCTGGTTATAGCCAGTTTAAATGTTAAAGGGTTAAATTTTTGAAACCTTTTAATATGTTGTTTTAGACACAGACCACATTACCTTAACTCTTGTATGTTTCTTAATACCTGTAATTAAAAAAATAGATATGATATTATAAGTAAATTATTGTCTTACATTTTTTTAACTTTTCATTTATTTTACTATCTCTCCATTAAATATTGTTTTGCACATAATCAAATTAAATTATGATCACGAACATATAATTCTTATCACCAGCAACATGATATTTATTGTTTTAAATTCTCTTTAGCTCTAAGTCAGATTTGACTGAATAGATATATGATCTAGATATATATATATATAAATAGATGAAAGCCCTGTCAGAGTTCAGATGGGAAAAAAAATAAATGTTTCTTTGGACTTAATTGGAATATTTTATAAAGATAATATTTCCCCTCATGATTGATAACATAATGCCATCTAAAGTGGCAAATTGTTGATTCCTCAAGCATAAAATTCTTCAGATTTTGAAACAAAGAAACATTCAATATCATATTTAACCTCTTCACAGTTAATAAACTGTTTTCGTTCGAAATAAGGTTGCAAATATCTGAAAAGACGATCGAGTGAGAAGGATGAGACAAATCTTTCATATTCAACGCCAGAATCTTTTCCTAAGTTTCTTGGGTAATATGTGGTCTTGCATTATCCCTTTATGATTTACCATTGATGAGTGAGCACTTTTGCAGTAAATTTTTGACAGCAATACTTAATACATTAATTTTGGTTTAACGTTTTGGTTAACTCTTTTGAATAGATGACCCCTTCATGTCCACGAAAAACAGCAAAAGTTTTTTTTGGATGTGTCCTGATTTGGTAATGAAATCTTCTTCATCGTTGCTTTCAAGTTTTGGTACAAGGCCAGCAATTTCAGGGAAAGGGTAAGTCAATTAGATTAGCCCAAGTACTCAACCGGTACTTATTTTATTGACCCTGAAAGGATGAAGGGCAAAGTAAACCTCTGAAGAATCTGTACTCAGAACATAAAGATGAACAAAATGAAGCTAAGTGTTTTGTCCAGCATGCTAATGATTCTACCAGCTTACCACCTTGTATCTTCTTCATCAGTGGGTGCTAAGCATTATTGTTTCCATATATATAATTATAGAGAACCCACTTCACATCATTTGTGATGATTCAACCCAGGGAAGGTTTGCCAGCAAGTTTAGTCCTTAATGATGATAAGAGGGCAATGCCTTGATTAAGCTGAGAAGTAGACAGATGGTGAAGGACTCACTGATCAAATTTAGATACATTTTGTAGTTCGTGAAGATGTTTTATGGTTCAAGTGTGACTAGAATTGAACTGTTTTGCTAATTCTCATGTTTGGTTTGGACTTTCTTCAATTACAATTTTTAAAAAGGCAATATTGACAGAACTTCGATTACTAGATCAATGACAAATTGTGGGAGAAAACTTTTCCAAGCAAAACTGATCAACTCATTGTGAGCATGTCTGGACTCTTGAAGATTCATTTCTGCAGACAAAACACATTTCTTTGATACTTCCATTGCTGAAGAGTTTGTTTTGAATTCATGTAGTATGTAATGTCCAACTCATGCCAGCATGGAAAAGGGGACATTAAATGATGATGATGATGATGATGATGATGATGATGATGATGATGATGATGATGATGATGATGATGATAGTGTGGTCAAGCTATATTTCTTTACAGCAACATTGTCTTCAGAGTGTCATTATTCTCATTAAGATGGTAAGGTATGAGGGAAAGTGATCAGGGTTGACATGATACTTAATATAAGCAGCATGTAACAATAACAGCTTTGGATGGCTTGTAATGAAATAATCAAATGTGAAGTTCCTATTTGCGTCAGCTGAATAAAACTAAGGAATTTGAGATACAGCAATTTTAATATGTAATTTTAAGCAAAAGTTGCACAATAGAAACAGCAGCATATCATCACAACCACAGCTGTTTGTCCTCATCATTATTGTGGACAATGATAAAAATGATAACAATAATGACAATGATGACAATTACACAACCATTAAAATCAAGCTCAAAAACTGCTTAGCAGAGAAAAAAGCATCAGCTGCTAAAATAGGACTGCTCACAACTGTCAAGAAAATGGAATACATGTCTTTCAACCAATCAAGTGATGCTGAATTATTTGCTTTGAGTGGTTCCAAATTGTATGTTGCTGAAAACATCAAGTACTTAAATGATTGGGTGAGCAGTTTGGAAGTAGACATCAAGATCTAGAAGTCATGGACAGCCTGTCACAGACTGAACAAGGTCTGGAGCACCAAATTGCTCAGGCAAGTAAATATCAAGCTGTTCATTGCAACTGTCAAATCAGTGCTGTTCTATGGCTGTGAAACATGGACACTGACAAAGAAATTGTCAAATGGGCTAAATGGACGATACACAAGGATGCAATGAATGGCCCTAAATGTGAAAGGGCAGCAACAAATGACAAATAAAAGCCTTTATGGAGACCTGCAAAGGTTAGCTAGAAAATCAGGCAAAGATGGCTATGATTGACTGGTCACTGCATGCACTACTCTCAACTAGAAGCATTCAAATTAGTTTTGTGGAACCTGCTTCATAGTGATGTAAGAAGCAGAAAATGTTGCCACACTTGCATTGACAACTTGATTGCAGACACTGGCCTGGAGTATGTACAGGACCAAGAAGTGTGGACCAATAAGTATGGGGGTAGACTTTGTTGCTGTGGTCCGAGTTAGAACCCAGCCATAATAACAATAATACAATCATCATCATCATCATCATCATCACAACTACCATTATCATGATGATGATTACGATAATCATGATCAGCGTCATACCACCACCACCACCACCACCACTATCTTCATCATCGTTTTATATCGATTTTCTATGATGGGTAATGGTAGAACTGATCCAGACTGTTATCACAGTCTGGGTCAGTTCTTATTCACAGTTACTTATTCTTCTGGAAAGGTTCAAGGATTTATGCTTCACTTGTTCATTCCAGTTTTATTTAGATTCTGCTGTTAGATGGCATTGTTTACACTGGTCATATGAAGAGTGTACTGAAGGTATGTTATCATGGTATCACTAATAGTAACGTTAAAATTTCCTCTGCATGTCTGGAAATTATTTTTATGTTGGATATTGTTTACAACTGGTGTGCTCTAAACAGGGCCACAGTGATGACAGGACCTAGAATCGTGACAACGATGATGACAGTTGTTCCAGCATGGCTACATCACCATTGCCATTTTATGTTGTTATGAGTTGTTGCATATACACCAGATTGTGCTGGATGTTATTCATATAAGACAAATGCGAACATAAGGGAATATCTTTATTGTAGGTGCAGGAATGGCTGCATGGTAAGAAGCCTACTTCCCAATCACATGGTTCTGGGTTCAGTCCCATTGTGTGGTACCTTGGGCAAGTGTCTTCTACTATAGCCTTGAGCTGACCAAAGCCTTGTGAGTGGATTTGATAGACAGAAACTGAAAGAAACTTTTGTGTGTGTGTGTGTGTGTGTGTGTGTGTGTCTGTGTTTGTCTCCCACCACTACTTGATAATCAATCAGTATTGGTTTGTTTATGTTGTTATAACTTAATGGTTTGGCAAAAAGAGACCAATGAAATAAGTACCAAACTTTAAAAAGTAAGTACCAGGAGCAAGTCATTCAACTAAATGTTCTTCAAGGTGCTGCTCCAGCATGGCCACAGTCTAATGACTGAAACAGATGAAAGGTAGAAGAAGATATAAGAGAGGTTTATTGCATGTAATTATATAACTTTCTAATGGTTGCTGGTGAAGATGTAGGAGGTTAGAATCAAGTTTCAGTATAACTAATATCCATAGCAATGATCAGTAAGGCTTAAGAGGCTGGAAAAAGTTGGTCTGAAATTACTGTGAAGAATTCCTGTCACTTTTAGCTGGATTCATCAAAGAAAACTGTATACTGTAAATGGCTAATTGCTTCATTACAACTGTTGTGCATTCTGCATGTATGCTTACTTGTTGAGAGTGGAGATTGTGCCTTCAACAAAATCTAAACTGCCTCTGGTTTGCTTGTTTTCATCATTATTATTAGTATAGCTAGGTTCCAATCCAGGCCACAACTACAAAGTCCACTCACCACACTTCTCAGTCCATCATCACAGCCTCAAGGTCTTGGATACATTCCAGGCCAGTGTCAGCAATTAAGTTGTTGATGTAAATTATAAGTCTGATGACTTTCTCCTCTTCTTGCATCACCATTAGGTAGGTTCCACATGACTAATTTGGATGCTTCCAGTTCAGGGTGGCACATGTAATGACCAGATAGTTGCAGCCGTTTTTGCCTGATCTTCTCACTAACTTTTAGCAGGTCTCCATAAAGACATTCATTTGTCATATGTCGCTGCCATTTCACATTTAGGACCATTTGTGACATCCTTGTGTAGCATCCATTTAGCCTGTTTGATAAATTCTTTGTCAGTATCCCACATTCTCACATTTCCCTAATGACTAGAGAAAAGGGCTGGGACTTTAAGGATGTTGCAGACAATGTTCATATTATGGTAAAATATCGCTGTAAACCAACTGGTTGATAACCAAAACATACTATATAACATAAATGTGATTTGTTTGGTGCCAACTTGGAAACTGGAAATGTGAGGTTCGATTCTTAGTCTAACTACAGCTGTATCAAAGTGACTGGAGAAGAGTTTGATTGTAACTACAGCATTGATACTGCTGGTGATAATGGTAACACTGATAATGATTATGAAAGTGGGAAGGATGATCATAATATTGGTGATGAAGCTCATATTAATACTGAAGAAATAAATTCCAGATTAAGACAGCATGAAGAAGTATGAACACCACAGCTTCATATTTCTTCTTTACTCTGAGTAACACAAACCTCCATAGATTTATTTGAAAACTCATTAATTTTGTTATTTTGGTGAAATGAAGTATGTATTCCTGTATGATTATAATCAAATATATTGGTTTTAACTAATGAATAATTTAACAATTAAGAAGAAAATAATGGAAAACAGAGGATAAATATGTTTAACAGAATTAGAATTTAAATGTAGAATCTTTAAAAAACACACAACTGAATGTCATTTAATTAATGATGATTAATTACATGAAGGTGGGGGGTAAATACAAATATAAAACTTCTTCATTGCATGTGAATATACTCAGAAATTAATCAAAGTAGTTTGCTTTGGTAAAAATAGACCAAACGTATCTGAATTTCATTTGAATCGATGATCAAACACCCTCTTTGATAGTCTGTATTTAAAGCATTTGATATAAGCTGTGATTTAATGAAATATTTAAATAATTAAAACAAAATAATAATAAAAAATGATTTTAGAATTTATCTGAAGACTAAAAAAAAATCTGCTGACTCAAATAAAATTTAACAAAAAGATAAAATAAATTTCATATGATATAAAAGCAAATTACTAAATTATCTTTAGATAGAGATAAATAATAATTAACATAGCAGCTCTCACCCTCCTCCTCACCAAGAGATGAAAAGAAACTAATTTGTCAAATTTGCAAAATACCACTATCTGAAGCTAAAAATGATGTAAAGCTATGCAAAATAACTTCAATGATGTAAGTATTGATAAAAGGGTGAGCCAGAATAATGAACAGTGGTGATTATGACAACTATGCAACTATGAAAGATGCAGAAAATAGCAGGAATATAGAAATGATGAGAAGTATGATAGTGTATAAAAAAAACCAAAACAAGAAGACAGCAATTGTTATCTTGTTCTTCATAAAAATAGTGAGGAAATGTGTGTGTGTGTGTATACATGCATACATATATATGAGTATATATATGTGTGTGTATAAATGCATATATATATGTTATGTGTGCATGTGTGTATATGTATGTATATATATATATATATATATATATATATATATATATATATACATATAATTATATTTATTTATTATATATATATATATTATAGTATGTATATAATTATATATATATATATATATATATATATATATATATATATATATATATATATATATATATATATGTATGTATGCCTGTATGTAAGTATGTATGTGTGTGTGTGTGTGTGTGTGTGTGTGTGTGTATACATGTATAATTTCTTATCATTCAAGATCGTTTTGAGGTTAGGATTGTTCAAATATGGAATGCCAATGTTATTGTTACTGACACAGAAATCACAAAAACATCTAATAAGCAAGAAAACGAAAAATAAAAAAAACCAAAATGCTACAGAATGCATATTGATCTGTGATTATATTTATTTGGCACCAAGCTGGCTCCAAAGAAAATTTAAACTATCACAAGAAATAACATTATGTATTGCTGAAATAATGGAAAATATATAAATAAAATAAACAAAAAAAAAAGCAATAAATTAGAAACAAAAAAATCAAAGGCAATTTACTGCCAACTGTAATAAGGATAATGAAAGAAAGCGAAAATAAATGGGAGGATGAATCTCTCAACCTGTGGTTTCTATCTCAGAAGGGTTTTTTTTTTCTGTCTTTTATGGATTTGTTCATCTCTTTATATTTCAATGTTTCTGCATTGTAATGAAGTTTGTATACAACTTTTGGAGTAGTTTCACTCTGCAACTGTCTTAGATAGATGTAGGATTGTATATTACAAGGATGCTGGGTGAAAATTAACATTCATATTTGCTAGTTAAACTTTGGCATTCCTTCATCAACCTTTCACAAATCACAGTGCCACATAAAAGGCACTGGTACTGCTACCACATAAAAAGCACTGGTGCTGTTGCCATATAAAAAACACTGGTACTGGTTCCACATAAAGAGCACTGTTGTTAGTGTCGCATAAAAAGTGCTGATGCCATATAAAAAGCATTGGTGCTAGATCAACATAAAAAGCACTGGTGAAGGTTCCACATAAAGAGCACTGGTACAGATTCCTCATAAAAAGCATTGAGACAGGCCCCACATAAAAATCACTGGTGCTGGTGTCTCAAAGAAAAAGCACTGGTGCTGGTGCCACATAAAATGCACTGGTGCTGGTATCCCATCAAAATCTCTGATGCTGTTGCCACATAAAAACACTCAAGAACACAATGCATCAACATGTCCAGAAAACAAAACCATGATTTTACAATCATGAGACCAACTCATTAGCCACAAAGTCTCCACAAGAAATGTGATAAGCTGGCAAAATCAAAATCATTAGCTTAGCACCATTTCTTCCAAATTGTTACATTCTGTGTTCAAATTCTTCAATAGTCAATTTTGCCATTTATTTTAACAAGGTTGATAAAAGAAAATCCAGTCGAGCACTGGTGTCAATATAATCAACCTGCTTCACCCCACAAAATTGTGGGCCCTGGGCTAATATTAGAAATAATTACAAGAAGTAAGGTGCAAATGAATCCAAAGAGGTTAGTTTTTCCTGTTTTTTTCTTTTGTGATGCGACAATGTTATTATTATGTTATATTAGTAAGATGGTGAGATGGCAAAATTGTTAGCATGCTGGACAAAATGCTTCGTGGAATTTCTTCTGAATTCATGTTCTAAGTTCAAATTCTGTTGAGGGAGACTTTGCCTTGATAACATAAGTACCAGTAAACCCAGGTGTCATATTAATCAATTAGTTCCATCTCCCACTAAAATGTCAAGATATAAGCTCTATCAAAAGAATAACTGCAATGCATACTTAGGGTTGATGTCCCTGGTTGTGTAATCAGCTAATGAAAGATTCATTATGACCCATGTTCCAATTCAAATTTGTAATAATGGAATTGGATGGTGACAGAGTCATGGGAATTTGTGAAAGCAAAGAAAAAGAATAGTGATTGAAACTCTATTACTTTTGCTATTGAGCACTTAGGTGTTTAATTAAATGAACTGATGACTTATTAAATTACCTTGTAAACCGCAGTATACCTCATAGCCATATCTACCTTTATTGCAGTTTCCAATGTTATACAATACATGACAGGGCTGGACTTCTGAATTACATGAATAATTCATCCTTTGAGCTTTTGCAGAATTTAAGTCTACTCATATTCATTTACAAGTCAAGAATCAATCCAAGGCATTGATAAAGATACTTGCCCCAAATGTAACACAGATGAATTCAATATAAGACCTCATGATTCACAAGCAAATTTGTTAATCACTCAGTGATTCCTATGTCAACATGTAATATGATTTCTTCTTCATTGGGTTTTACTCAATGTTTTGTGAATGTTGAAACATAAATTGCTGTGAATAATGAATACTTGCTTAAGAAACTGTTATCACTATAATTCTGATATTTTGAAGGTAATATTAAGAACATGTCAAACAATTTTCCTTAACCCATTAGCATTTAAGCTAGTCATATCTAGCCAAATAATTTTACATGTTTTGTGTTCAAACTGGCCAGATTTAGCCTCTCCCATCTACCCTATTATGTCATTCTAAAAATAAACACTGACACCATCAAAATCTCAAAGTGACTTGATTAATTCAAAACAATGGGAATTAATAGGTATCACATTTGATGAATCAGTCTGAATAGTAGAGGGGTAAATATCCTTGTGAGACATTTATTACATCTCATTTTCTGCTCTATGTTTCTAATAACCTTGTAAGATCGTAGTGTAGAGCAATAATTTGGGTGACTTCAAAAAATAGATTTATAACAGCTCAGAAGTAGAGTTTGAGAAGTGCATTTTAAAATATCCAACAAGAAAATCTTTCCTGTGGCAGTGTGTTAAGAAGCTTGCTTCCCAACCACATGGTTTCAGATTCAGTTCACTGTGTGACACCTTGAGCAAGTGTCTTCTGTTATAGCCTTGGACTAACCAAAACTTCGTGATTGGATTTGGAAGCAGAAACTGAAAGAAGCCTGTTTTACACACACACACACACACACACACACACACACACACACACACACACACACACACACACACACACACACACACACACATATATATATATATATATATATATATATATGTACATGTATATGTATACATATCTATATACACACACACACACACACACATATATATATGTATATATCTATGTGTGTGTCTTTGTGTCTGTGTCTGTCCCTCACCACTGCTTGACAACTGGTGTTGGTGTGTTTACATCTCTGTAACTTAGTGGTTTGACAAAAAGTGACTGATAGAATAAGTACTAGGCTTAAAAAACTATAAGTCCTGGCGTTGATTTGTTCTACTAAAATCCTTTAAGGTGGTGCTCCAGCATGGCCACAGTCAAATGACAATAAAAAATAAAAGATAAAAGATAAAAGAATTATTCAGTCTCCCTATACAACACATACTTCTGCTGTGTCTTCTTCCTCTCTAATAATCTCTCATCCTCATCACCTACTGAATGTGGATCCTCCAACCATCCAAATAACTAGATACTTGCACACTATTCTTTCTATCACTTCTATTGTATATACCTTCCCATATTTCATAATAAATATTTAATTCTTTTTTTTTTTTACTCACGTAACCCTGAAAAGACTAATTACTTCTTTTATGTATTCCCAGCAAATATTAGACTGCAAGAGTCTAAAATTGTGCTAATGGCTGTAATTGAAGTTACTTGTTCCTATTGTCCTTTTCAGGTAAGTGCCTGAAACTTTTTAGTCATTATTATCCTTTTCATATTCAGACAGAGTGTAATGATATGGCTTTCTTTAGAAATAGCTATGCATGTAATAATACCAGAATTTGGCACCAATAAATATAATCATTAAGGTAATCTTGTGGTCATGGTAACTGAGTCATCATTGCAGTTGAAGGTCTCAGCAAGGTGACAGACTTTTATGTAGCTGAGAATCATTTCCATCTTGTTAAAAGGGAATACCATAATATTCACATTCTCTCTTTTTCTTCCTTTACACAGACACACATACGTGTGTGTGTGTGTGTGTATATATATATATATATCTATATATATATATATATATAGTGTATGTGTATGTATTTATGTGCATGTATATATAGTGTGTGTGTGTATATATATATATATATTGTTGTTGGCACTCCGTCGCTTACGATGTTGAGGGTTCCACTTCAACGGAAGAGCCTGCTCATGAAATTAATGTGCAAGTGGCTGAGCACTCCACAGACACGTGTACCCTTAACGTAGTTCTCGGTGGGATATTCAGCGTGACACAGTGTGACAAGACTGACCCTTTGAATTACAGGCACAACAGGAAGTAAGAGTGAGAGAAAGTTGTGGTGGAAGAGTACAGCAAGGTTCGCCACCCTCCCCTGCTGGAGCCTCGTGGAGCTTTGGGTGTTTTCGCTCAATAAACATTCACAGCGCCCGGTCTGGGAATCAAAACCGCGATCCTATGACTGTGAGTCCACTGCCCTAACCACTGGGCCATTGCTCCTCCACACACACATATATATGAGGATAGCTGCGTGAAAAAGTGCCACACCCTAACAGTTGAGGGAACCCGTGGAAGAGGTAGGCCCAGGAAGACCTGGGCTGAGGTGGTGAGGCAAGACCTTCGTACATTGGGCCTCACCGAGGCGATGACTACGGACCGAGACCTTTGGAAATGGGCTGTGCGTGAGAAGACCCGGCAAGCCAAGTAAGATCGTTGCCAGTGCCCCTGGACTGGTTCTTGTGCGGGTGGCACATGAGATGCACCATTTTGAGCGTGGCCGTTGCCAGTACCGCCTGACTGGCTCCTGTAGGATTTTCGAGCGAGATCGTTGCCAGTGCCCCTGGACTGGCTTGTGCGGGTGGCACATAAAAGACACCATTTCGAGCGTGGCCGTTTTCGTGCGGGTGACACGTAAAAGCACCCACTACACTCTCTGAGTGGTTGGCGTTAGGAAGGGCATCCAGCTGTAGAAACTCTGCCAAATCAGACTGGAGCCTGGTGTTGCCATCCGGTTTCACCAGTCCTCAGTCAAATCGTCCAACCCATGCTAGCATGGAAAGCGGACGTTAAACGATGATGATGATGATATATATATATATATATATATATATAACTCGTGATCACATGACCAAAGCAGACTCTCAGATGTTGTTACACATCACTGGTCACAATGCACTTTGCATTATTTTAGCCTTTGAATAATACCACCCCACTGGAGCAATATGAAATGAAGTGTTTTGCTCAAGAACACAACGTGCTGCCTGGTCTGGGAATCAAGCTTATGGCCTGGCAATCCTGAGGGCAGCAGCCTAACCACTCGGCAATGTGCCTGCATGTGTGTGTGTGTGTGTGTGTGTGCGCGTGTGTGTGTATTATACACACATATACACACACACATACATACACATATATATATACATACATATATACACATGTATATGCATATGTGTGTGTGTGTATTTGCATTTTCATTTCCACATAACCATTGATAATTCACTGCAGTTGGATGAAATCCTCTGGATTATTGATGGTGGTTTTAGGCCTACTTATAGATGATGGCTAATAATGAGTTGAGCAGTACATTTATATAATCAGTTAGTTAACCCTAGTCATTGCTACATAAGGTGGCACTTGAACATAGAATGCAAAGAACCAGAATAGGCACCATGAGGCATCTGCTCAGCACTAACTATTCTGCTAATCCACTGCACTAGACTGGCAGTTTAATCATCAACTTGAGAGGGATGGAAAGCAAAGTTAGCCTCCATGGGATTTGAACACCGGATGCTACAATGAATACTACAAGAGGCATAGGGAGATATTTAACAATGAGACAACTCTCAATTTGCTGCCTATGTATAAATAAATGTGTACACTCACACACACACACACACACACACACACACACACACACACACACACACACACACACACACTCATGCATACACACTGAACCTTCACCTCCATATCATTTGACCAGCTTCCAATTTTGAATATCCTTTCAAAAGCTCTTTAATTCTGAGTCATTAACCCTGTCATCATTTTGAATTAGAATTTTGAAAACAAAGCCTGCAATTATTCATCTATGAAGAATTCCACAGCAAATGTTGACTCATTTTCATGACAAGAATCAGTAACTAATATATATACAATTAACCTAAAATTGTTTTGCATTCCATATCTTACAGTTTTTTTTTTGTTTTTTTTTTTGTTTTTTTTTCACAATATGAATATTTATGAGATGCTTAGAGAAATATATATAACATCTGCATCTTACTCTTAATTCATTCCTGATAAATTACAGTTGGTCTACTGAATACTGTGAACATTTTGATAAATTAATGTTTTTTATTTGTTTAAATGTGATGCCAGATGGTCTACAATTATAACATGGATAAACGTTCCTAAAAGCTTTGGCTATATGATACAAAACTGC
Source organism: Octopus bimaculoides (assembly GCF_046866305.1). Lineage (NCBI taxonomy): Eukaryota > Metazoa > Mollusca > Cephalopoda > Octopoda > Octopodidae > Octopus > Octopus bimaculoides. The sequence continues at coordinate 24,529,998 of NC_142945.1, read as the reverse complement.
CATTATCACTTTGGTTACTGTCAGGCAGTTTCTTAGAATATTTCTCAAATTTTATTATAGTTGTTATATTCAAAATCTCAGGCTGTTACACTTACAGACATTGTAGATCACATCCAATAAAAGGCTAAGCAACTGATTAGCATGAAGTCACTTGGAAACAAACTCCAAAATCAGGCCTACAGACATGATTTACACTTTCTCTGCCTTTCCTGCTGTTACAATATCAGAGCAGGTTATTCTTGTGTCACCTTTATTTAATTACTCCCAGCTCATACCTCTCTCCACTTCATGTCAGTTATATTGGTACCTTTTCTCAAGCTCCACCCTGCCAACAGCACCTTATTTTTCTTTCCTCAGACATGAACTTTCTGGCATTCTCTTCTTATGCTTGTGTTCTTCCTGCTTCTCTCAGACTGTATCTATTGCAGAGGAACGTTGACGATACTGTGCTTAAGGATTTTGAAAGACCAAGTAATGCTATGGGCACAGCTCTCTTCTTTCAGATCAGATAGAAAGTTTTCACAACTATAACATCATGGAATCTCATTACAAAGAAAATAGATAAAAAAAAAGAAAGAAAAAGAAAGATAAAAAAAAACAGCAGAAGGCAGAGTGGAGAGATGGGCCACACACCCTGGAACAAATGGTGTGCTCAGCCCTGCAGTAATGACCGTAATGGTGTTGCTGCAATGAATGGCCAACAATACTCACCACAGCAACAACACATGGAGCTTATTCCTCAGACAGATCACCATGAATTCAATTTTGCAGAGGAAATCAGTAGTGTGGGGTTTATGAAAATCTAACATCTCAACAGCGACTGGAGAAACTGATAGCGGCCAATCAGGTTCCTGAATTTATTGAAATTTCTCTCCTCCCCATGGCAGGTGGTGACATGTAGGTTTGTAATTGATGCTGCAAGGTTGAAACCAGAGAACATGTCACTGCTTGTCACATCCCAGACTAGGGATCTATCTCCCTTGACTGGGAAGACGGGCACTTCCTTTTTTCATCTTACTTTTTTTTTGTTTCTTTGTAAATTTTTATCATGATAATAAAGGTTGCAGAGCCCTGTTATAACATAAATAATTTATCTTTCTTTACAAACCTCCAAACATGCATCTTCTTTTTTTTTTTTTTTTTTTTTTGCTTTAGTATTAATTTGAACTGATTTTGAATTCAATTATTTTTAACAATGATCATATACATTTATATTCAGATCCAAAAATTGCATGTGTTTCTCTATGAAAGTAACTGATTGTTTATTTACACTGCCTTTTTAGCAAGCCATAATGAATGGCAAAGTTTCCTGCCCCTCAGTTTGATAGTACTTATTTTTTGGAGGTCTTGGGTTACATTTAAGAAATCAAACTTTTTAAAGTCATGAGTGACAGTTATGGTTACGTCAAATTCTTTGAAAATTCTTTAAACATTCTTCCTGAACTTATCCATTGTGTGACCAGTCATATGGCTTGAAATTGTCAGGCTATCATCCCTGTTCATGCCTGAACTTGGTGGAAGAGGCTGTATGTTTTATAATTTTAGAGTGTTCTGAAAAATAAACTTTGTCAGTGACCTCAACCCCATTGTAGTTCCTCATGGATATGTTAACCCCATAGATACATCTCTCAGTCTTTTTTCTGTTTTGACTTAACAGAAAACATTGTGAAGCAGATGTGACTTCCTAGCTTCCATAATAGTTCTGATACTTAATACGCTAATTTTGGTGAATTGCCCACTAAAATCTTGGGCCTTTAGAGAAGAGGGATTTCAATATTGAAGGGTGTAAATATCTATGATATCAAACTGGGTGAAATTTCAGGCTACTTTAGTTTCGTTGCCATGGAAACAGTTGACCATAGCATTACAACAATCCCACTGAATCAACTCTCTAGCCCTTCTGATACTAGAGTTGGTAGCACCAATATATTCTTACTTAAAATATCTATCTTGTTCTGAGAGAGATTGATTAGCCTGTATTTTAGTTAGTAAACATATTGCCCAAGGCAGAATTGTGTTATTCAAGGCTAATGATACTTTTCACTGATCAGGAGACTGGTATAAAAATAGAAAATGTGGTTGATACAAGAATACTGGTTAATATAAGAATATTAATTTTGAAATATTGATTATTCATTTATTCCTCTACTAGTTTCAACCGTTGCGCTGTGATACTGAGGTATTTCTATCATAAATGTCAATTTGTATATTTTAGGAACACACAGTAGTTAGTATTTTTAGCCATCTTGGATAATGGCTGCAGCAAAGTATAGTGCAAAATTTCCAAAGATAAACAGGACTATAAGTGACTATAAAGATAAAACTAAAATGTATAACAGCTATGCTTATGCAGAGACAGGGTACAATAACAAATGTTGATTAGAATAGCAATAAGAAAAAAAACAGTTTTTTGCTAATACTAATCATTCTATTGTGGAATAGATCTAGTGTTTATATTCAGATAAGTTAATTATATGCACCTATTGAATTCTATATGTGTGTGTATATATATATATATGTGTGTGTGTATATATATATATATGTGTGTGTATATATACATATATATATATATATATATATATATATATATATATATATATATATATATATATATATATATATATATATATATATATGCACTCTAGAATTCAATGAGAAAATTTTCATTCTTTTCATTAATGAAACAGGAATTTCACAGATAAACTTTACAGGCCATTCAAAACTGGTGAGATTGGGACTGATGTTTAGCTTGAACATCTGTAAGTCAACAATTGCTGGTCAATGTTTGTAAAGATAACGGAGAATTGTCCTGAGAATTTAGCATTAGAAGATTTGATTTCTGTCTTTGATATTGATTTCTTGCATTAAAAAAGCCACATGTTTGTTAGAGATATGTAAAGAGCATTGAATTGACCCAATGAAAGTATTGAAAGTGCAACATATACATGATCATGTATATGACTTGCCTACCAGGATAAAGAGACAAGCGTGTTTATGTGGTTACAAGTTTACTTCTCAGCTATGTAGTTTTAGGTTTGATCTCAGTGAATGCAGCTTAGGCAAGAGACTTCTATTATAGTCACTGGTTGACCAAAGCCTAGTGAGTGTGATTTAATAGTCACAAACTCTATGTTCCTGTTCTTGAACAGTCGATTTACTTCATAACCCAGTTTAACAGCACTATAGCTGTAAGATATTTCAGAAGAGTTCATTTCATTACAAGCAATAGGGCCAGTTTTCTGGTTTAAAAATAACTTCACTCTTTCAAATTTCTTGGAAGGTGGTGGTGGTGGTGGTGGTGAAGTATATTAGCAGTAGTAATGTTGATAGTGTGGTGGTACTATGGATATTTATAATAATAATGATATATTCGTGGTGTTATTGATAGTAATGATAATGATTATGATAATAAAAAAATTGTTAACATTTGAAAAGAGATAAGCTGAATAATCAAATTCAGTACTTGATTGGTTTTTATTTTATCAATTTTGGAAGGCTGAAAACAAACTTGATATCATCATGAGTCAAATTCAGCAAAAAGAAGTGACACAACTAAATATCACATGCTGCTAATTTTGTATCATGTGTAGTAAAAATTATTTATAAATGTTCAATTATTCAAAATTTTGGAAGTGATAAATCACCTTTAACACACACATGCATACACACACACACACACACACACACACACACTTGTTTTCATTTCCACTCTGCCATTCACCTGCTTGAAATTTACTAATGGATGTAGCCACTGTTTGCTACTGCTAGTTTATCTCTGCTGTTTGTAGGCATACCTGTCCTTGGTGGGCAGTAAATGTGGCATGGAGCACACCTGTGAATGGGTAATTAGCAGACCCCTGGCTATCAGCGTCTAACTAAATTTTAAACTCAAAACATGAAGAGCCAGAATGGATGCTGAAAGTTATCTGAGAGTCCAACAATTCTGCCAATCCACCATTCTGAATTTGGAATTCATTCATCAACACCAAAAGAATAGAAGGCAAACCTTTGTTCTTGCAAAGGTTTGAACACAGTGTACATGAAAGCACGATTGGATAGTTAAGAAGTTTGCTTCACAGCCACATGGTTTGGTGTTCAGTTCCACTGCATGGTAATTTTGCTGGGGTGAGCAAAACCTTGTGAGTAGATTTTGTAGGTGGAAACTTAATGAACCCCATCATATAAATATTGGCCTTCATGCTGGTGGCATGTAAAAGCACCCACTACACTCTCGGAGTGGTTGGTGTTAGGAAGGGCATCCAGTTGTAGAAACTCTGCCAAATCAGATTGGAACCTGGTGTAGCCATCCGGTTCACCAGTCCTCAGTCAAATCGTCCAACCCATGCTAGCATGGAAAGCAGACGTTAAACGATGATGATGATGATGATGTGTATGTTAAAGGTATTCGTTTGTGCGTGTGTGTGTGTGTGTGTGTGTGTGTGTGTGCATTTGTGTTTGTGTCTCTCTGTCTTGGCATCATGTGATTGTTGTGAGTATCACCATCATGCAAATGGTGACATTCATTTCCAGCCTTCCATGAAAACATGTCCAGCCAAAGGAAAATATTACCTTGCTTGGAAACATGTGAAAGTTGGTGACAGGAAGAGCATCTGGCCATGGAAAATTTGTCCCCACAAATTCTTTGTGACCCATGCAAGTTGGGCAAAGGGAATGTTAAAATGATGATGTTGATGAGTACAGATATATATTTCCCTTTGGCTGGACAAGTTAAAGAGACACAAGTACAAATGCGTGTGCACGCGCACACACACACATACACACACACATGCTGATATGATGGGTTCATTCAGTTTCCACCTACAAAATCCACTCAAAAGGTTTTGCTCACCCTAGGGTTGTAGTTGAAGACACTTTTCCTAATTACAAACCAGTAGAACTGAACCCCAAACCATGTGGCTGGGAAGCAAACTTCTTAACCATTCAGTCTTGCAAGCTTTCTTCAATTTTTCGTCTACAAAATCCACTCACAAGGATTTGGTTGGCCTGAGGTTATAGGTGAAGACACTTGCCCAAAGTGTCATGCAGTGGGACAGAACTTAGGACCATGTGTTTGAGAAGCAAGCTTTTTACTATGCAGCCGTGCCCACAGTGTCACACAGTGGGACTAAACCTAAAAGTACAAGAGAAGAGAAGGAAACCTCTTACCCTTACAGCCATACCATATTCAATGTTTTTTTAACACATATTTATCTTTTAAATACACTATTTCAAATGAAGTTAAAATGTATGGGTAAAGCAATTATTTTTTTGTTTCCATTTTAATTATATTTCATCTCTATATACTTTATCTATTCTTTCAGAATTTCTGTATTCTATTCAGATTCTGTTCAATGCCAAAAAAAAAATGTATTACCTAATTTTCAGTGATGCTGTACTCTACATTAATCGATTTTAGAATGTTCACATTTTATTAAATTTTATACTGTTTCTTTCATTTGTATTAAAGTTTTTAATCTGAGGAAACATTCTTATCAGTTTTCCACCATGAATATATATATTTGTTTATCTCTTATATATTTTAACAATTCTATGTTACTTCTTATTTATTTATAATTTTCATTTACTATTTGCAAAATTTTATAATTAAAATAGTATTTAATTTTTCTTTTTAATTTTGCAAACTTTCTATTTTATTTCAAGAAATGAATTTCAAAATGTTAGTAAAATGCCCAAGAGTCTATTCTTTTTATTTTAATATCACCTGGCTTCACTGCGTAAAGTTGCTCAGTGACAGTCATTAATATGATATAAAAGCTGAAAATAATTGAAAACAAAAATAGTAGGTGACCTACAGTGACTACTACTGCTGTCAAAAAAATATATGCTTAAATAAAAACAGATTAAGTGACTAGTTTGCTGTTCCTAATCACGTGTCCATTCTTATTATTAGGCTCTAATTTTACTACAGTTACTTTGGATAACAGTTACTTTAGCATAATATCTCAGATTTGTGGAGGTTAAAGAAAATATGAGGCCATGATGGGTTGCAGTCTTGATAAACATCATCTATAACAAAATAAAACCTGTAATTTCTTAATTAAGTGTAAAAAATTGTTGTATGTTGTGAAGAAACGAAAATGGGAAGCTAACTGCAGGAACCATATGTTTGATAACTGCATAATTAACTGACATGGAAAGTTTGATACTAGGGACTGAAAGCAGTTTTCAAAACAGACTTGAGTTTTGATATGCAAATATAGATTATAATAAGTATTTAATTTTTCATGAAGCATGGAGAGAAAAGAGGGAAGATGCCACATCATGTATTCCTAAAGGATGCATATAAGGCTAATGATCATGATAATAATGTTAAACACAGCAGCTAAACTCCACTGTTTCTAATTCATGGGTCTGTGAGTGTGTGTGTATGAACGTCTGTTTACAATTCATTTTATTCCTATTACTTTTTATAATTATTTTAACAATAATTGAAGGGCTTGAATTGCCTCGGTGCATTTACTAACTTTCCTTTATATTCAGATATCAAATCCCAATGAGGCTCGTTTAGCCTTTCATTTTACTGGGAGTAGGGATGGGGAACAAACTAAATACCAATCAATAATTCTATTGATTAAATCAACAACACCACCTCCCCACCTCTTAGATCTTTGTGAACTTGAACCAAAGTCAGCACTTCATATTGTAATTAGAGTATTAAATATTGTATTTCATGTTTATTATTGTATATTATTGTTGTTGAAATGCAACAATTGTTGTTTAGCCCCAGTGGAGTACTAATTGAATGAGTAAATAAATCTATGATCAAGGCTGCATTGTTGATACGATAGATTCAATACATTTAGCAGTATTTTTGCAAAGAATGACAATGAAATGAATTTAATCTTGTAGTTTAATAGATTTTTCCTTTACATGTAAATTTCATTTTATAGATAAATTATACTTTACATTTACTTCAGCTAAAATCTCGAGCATAAAAAAAGAAGTAAAAGAGAAATATGAAATTAGAAATATAGAAATACCAATGAAGCCAGTTCCGAGAATCTTTTCACTGTGTGTACTAAGAGAGATGTGGACATATTAACAGAGATGTGTATTAACAGAGATGTGTATTAACAGAGATGTGGACAGAGATGCAGCCACTCTCTGATAGCTTGTGGCAGTTGAGACCTCTGGCATTCGGGATTCTTGGCCTCCAGATCATATCCCTGCTCACCACT
>NC_142945.1:24460299-24520299 GCF_046866305.1 Octopus bimaculoides | reverse complement strand
AGGCCATATATTCTAGAAACGCTGGTCTACCGGCACTCCACCTGTCTTCATTTTGTTATAAAGGTAACCACTTAGCAACCAATCAGTGAATGTGTTATTTCGGGTCTTTCACATACATATTCTATAGTGGATTCTTTATTTCATGCTTGAATTTTGCTGAGAATATCTTTAAAACATGTCAGGGCTGAAGAAGCACAAGCTCAGATTCTTAGTAATGATGAGGAGGACTTAAACAAGTCTCATTACAGTAACTAAAGTGATTTTGAACAAGAAACTAGCAAAGAATCACCCAGCAATTCTGGCAGTGATCAAGGTGAACTTGTACATAATGTAGACCATGCTGAAGTGCATGCCTAAATGCCTCAGGCTAATAGGATGGGTCGTGGTGAGTGTGGCAGAGACTTGATGATGATAGTATTCATGAATATTCCTGCTCCATGGAAATGAGATATGGCTGGTTTTACAGCGAGACAATTTAGTCCTAACCACCCCACAGGCTCAAAAGATATTCCACCTCATATAAATGGAGAAAGTGAACCCCCGGATTTCCTTTTCCTGTTATGGGATGTTGTGCTTTGGGACATTTTGGTTAGAGAAAGTAATAATACCACATGTGTCAAGGCTGCTAAGCCCAATAACTATGCTGCAAAAAAATGGTAGGACATAAAAGTAAAAGAGACAAAGGCCTACTTTGCTTGTAGAGTTGCCATAGAGATGTTAATTCATAAGGATAGGTATGAACAGTACTGGTGTACAAAAGCTGGCTTTTTCACATCAACTCTAGGATTTGGGCAGGTCATTGTAAGGGACAGGTTTTTTTTAGCTATATGGCCAATGTTACACTGTGTTGATGAGGATGATCTTAATGTAAATAAGAAAGACAAAATATATAAGTGACAGCTAATTATTAATTATATCTTGCCAAAGTTTCAAAAACATTTTGTGCCTGAATGTGAGTTATCTTTGATGAAGGCATGATTCTGACCAAAAACGCATTATCCATACAGCGATACATTAAAGACAAACCCATCTGTTTGGGCTTGAAGACATTCTTGCTAACAGACAGTGCCAATGGTTACATTGAGATCAAACTGCTGGCACAATTGGCACAACAAAGTGCAGCATTGGAGATAAATTAGTGTAAAAAGAGTTGAACATATTGTATTCTATCATTTTTTACCATTTTGTACCCTTGTGTTGTGAAACATGCATGTCTTTCAGCATATATTCTAAAATTTAAAATTTTCAGTGAAACTTGCTGGGTGCTTAGTGTGGGGCATTCAATTCCTGTGGGTGGTTAGAGTTCAAAGAGTTAAGCAAAATTTTGTCATGAACCCATAAAATATTATTGTGAGTCCCCAATTTTCTATTTCAAAAGAGAATTTCAAAAGTGGCTACAGAAATAACTATGGGAAAAGGAAGAATTCCAAAGAATTGCTGATCATGGTTGAAAGGAATGGGAAAATGGCTAGAGTAGTGCCACAATAAGGGTAACAAATGCAAGAAATGTTGCAATGAATAATAAGTTATACATAGCCCTTGAAGAACAGAATGCTCAAGCCCCAGAAATCTTATATGGACCCATGAAGCTCATATGGACCCTGATTAGGAACTACTGGTGTAAAGGGAAGTAACTCTATGCACCATTTTTACAACTATAGATGCACACACACACACACACACACACACACACACACACACATGCACATACACATAGCACGTTCAAAGTACCCAGTATGCTCTATGGTGTGGCTGGCATTAGGAAGGATATCCAGCAATAGAAACCATGCCAGAAAGACAATGGAGCCTGGTGTGACCCCTCGCCTCATCAGCTCTGGTCAAAATGTTCAAACCACACCAGTATGGAAAATGGATGTTAAATGGTGATGATGATGATAACAGTAGTCTGAGTTATTTCTTGCAACTGAATTTCACTTACAAGATAAATTTTCGTCATGTTCAAGACTATAGAAAAAGAAAACATTCTTTTCTAATTTACCGACCATAAGATCAAACCTGAATCCTTGTCTTTGAAGAGTAAACAACTAATCCATTCGTCCCCCTGCCTGGTCTCTACTTATTGATGCTGTATTTGACTTGATGGTAACGGAGTTTGTAGTTGCTCTGTCAGAGTTCCCTTTATGCTTCTTATTTCCATTGCTATTCTAATTGCCTGTCCATTTCATTTCACTCATCAATAAACTTGTTTTAATTATCAGTTCATTGATAATACTTTGACATTAATTGAATTAAACCATTTGATTGTGAATGCAGTCCACTGAAACATATATAATACTTCCCAAGTATGGAAACTGCTATTCAGAACTATTAAGCCGCACTTGAATCCAAACTGAAGTATAATCACGATATTTGAAAAAAATACATTACTAACTGTAAGGGGTGATGAAATTTATCACTGTCGTCGTGGTGGTGGTCATCATCATCACCATCCTCATTTTCATCATCCCCATCATTGTCATTATCATCATCATCATTGTTGTTGCTGCCCCCTCCTCCTCCTCCACCTCATCATCATCATCATCATCATCATCCTCATCCTCCTCATTCTCATCATCATCACCACCACCACCACCACCACCACCACCACCATCATCATCATCATCATCATCATCATCATCATCAATGTTCTATAAGAATTTCCATGTTGGTATGGGCTGCATGAGATCTGACCTACAGATATTGCTAATCCTTCTGGTCTTTTATTGCGTCTTCTGTGTTTTTGGCCTCACCACATATTTTCACATCTTCCTTGGTCTTTCATGTAGAGATCAATTTGTTTTGCTCAGTAAACATCATCTATATATATGATATATCTATGAGTCATGCAATTTTCTTAAATTGGTCTATACCATCCTCTATTTCCTGGTTTCTTCCACACGAAGGATGTGAACCCTGAGCCTTCATAAGCCCTTCATGAAGCATGAGAATTTCAAAAGTGGCTGCAGAAAAAAACTATGGGCAAAGGAAGAATTCCAAAGAATTGCTGATCTTGGTTGAAAGGAGTGGAAAATGGCTGGAGTAGTGCCACAATAAGGGTAACAAGAGCGAGAAATGTTGCATTAAATAATAAGTTATGCATAGCCCTTGAAGAACAAAATACTCAAGCCTAGAATGGCTTTGATCTCCTATGTGTTTGATGAATGATGACCTGTGCCTAAGCACTATTATCACAAATATCACATCTCCAGACAGACCAATGCAATTTTTTGGCTTTCACACTTTGGTTGTCATAACCAATAACTAGCTACACTCTCAGGGCACGTGAGATCCACATCTCACATGGCTAGACATTATACAGTAAGCATATGAATTATTACATATCTGTTCATAGAAGAGTTAGTTTGTATAAGAATTTTATGAGTTCAGTTGATATATGAGGGGAAGAATCTGACATCTTGAGTTCTTGCTCTTTATCTGAATACGAGAAGAAAATAGTGAAATTGTTGCCAGATTGGTCACAAAGTAGCAAAAGAATAAGAGATTGAAAAGTTCGATAAGTCACTCCTTAGAGAATTCAAAGTTATCTAACTCTCCTATGACTAACTGTCACCAATAGAGACTATCACCATCTCCTTCAATTATAGACGTTACTACTTCATTTCTGTAATGCCTTCACAGATCAGATCTTCCGCATTGTACTACCCATGTTTGGCTATGATGTGACACAACAATATCTTGACGTGTTTCATTGTATAGTTTCAGTCATTACACTTCAAGAGAATTGTTGATTAAATTGTTGCCAATATTCCCAGGGTGTTTGTTTATTTTATCAACATCAGAAGGATGAAAGCAAAGTCAATTTGAACTCATGAAATAATAGGATGCAACCAAATGACAGAAGTTATTTATATGTATGCATATACATGTATATACACAAACACACATACATACTTACATACATAATATATATATATATATATATATATATATATATATATATATATATATATGTACATATATATATATATATATATATATATATATATATATATATAGATATATATATATATATGTACACATATATATATATATGTATATATATATATATATATATGTACATATATATATATATGTATATATGTACATATATATATATATGTATATATATATATATATATATATATATATATTTACACATATATATATATATGTATATATATATATATATATATGTATATATATATATATATGTATATATATATATATATATATATATGTACATATATATATATATATATATGTATATATATATATGTATATATATATATCTATATATATGTTCATATATATATATATATATATATATATATATGTGTGTGTGTGTGTGTGTGTGTATACACACACACACACACACACACATACACACATATATATATATACATATATACACACACACATACATACACATACACTACATCTCTTTTGTAATTTTCCTCTGTTAGATGCTGAAAAGATTTTGTCAGTGTTATTAAATCACTATGAAACCACACAGTAAAAGAAAGACAGAACTAATGTCTTATCGTATAAAAGTATCATTCTGTTTAAAACCATATAATTTCAAAGGGAAACATTCTGCAATTATAAAACATTGTTCTCCCAATAGTTAATTGAAAAGATTAATTTGTCTTCTATAAAGCTTCTCATATTTTCAGATATGTAGAAATAATTAAGGATTATTCATACTTGGAATTATTTCCTATATTAAAATAAGCAAATTGAAAAGAAAGAAAAACATAAGATAATAATAATAATAATTTTGCTATTACACCTTTGATAAAATAAACATAAATGTTGAATCGTATTCTGCTGGTTTCTGTTCTTTTTCTTCCTTTTCCTGGGAATGTTTTCTTTATATGGCTATATTTTCAACTTCAGATGGCTAGCTTTTATTCACTGAAAGCATTAGAAACAAATTAAGAATGAAAAATGAACTACTTAAAGTCAGGTAAACAGTTGCAGGCAGTGCATTCATGGTAATTTCTTCCATAACAATTCGAAATTAGTAAGTATTAATGTGAATGACAGCATAAGGCAAGTACAGTTTGGTAATGGATGCATAACAATGTTTGTAGCATGAAATGAAGATCACCAAGGAACCTAAAATTTGATGCGCCATCCACTTGGATCTATGTTGCTATTAGGGAGGCCAAGGTCCTACAGCACAACATCAAGGGCAAGTGACTGGATTTGATATTCAGGAACTGAAAGTTGACAGTCATATACTGTAATACCTCAGGTACAAGAACCCGCTTTACAAGACCCTGAGTTTACAAGTTTTATTTTTCAAGTACAAGATCCAGATTTTGAACGAAGTGCAAAAGTTTCTTCTGCCATAACAAATGCTTCTGCTTGTTACTGAAAAATTTATAGAGAGTAAAAGAATGCTTCTTCTAAGCAAACAACTTTAGTCTTGTGCTTTAAAAAGAAATCCACAAGTTCATCTACGAGTGCTTGTGAATTGATGTTTGTGTCTACAAGTGATTATGTGTGCGAGTCTAGTGTAAGTGAAAGTGATTCAGAAAGCGATAATAATAATAATAATATTTTTTATTATAAATGATCTTGACACTCCTTTTTCTTTACATACAATATTTTCTTCTTTCTTATGTTTTATTGCCATTTTTTACGAGTATTATAAATTTTATTGGTAAAATATTTTTCCTGAGAACCAATTACAATTTATAACATGGCTACTATGGGAAATCATTGCTCTGCTTTATGAGTTTTAGCTTTATGAGCAGTCTCGAAGACCAAATTAACTCGTATATCAAGGCATTACTGTATATATATGTATGTATATATGTATATATATATATGTATGGATGGATGGACCCAGACAACAATATCTGGACAGTTGTATTTTAACTTGGTAGCTATTTTAATTTTTAAGTTTACCAATATTCTTTTGACCCATCAGTCTCGATATAGTCAGCTTTGTGTTTTATTCATTGATTTATTTATTTATTTATTTATTTATTTTTGTTATCCTGTTCCAGACTGTTCTGGCCACCATATCATGTTTCATGGGAAGATAATATCTAGAAAACATTCTCTCACAGTTGGCAATAATGTTATTGATGTTTTCAGTCTTGGTCTTGCACAGCCTACATTTGTTGGTTGCCAATGTTTTCTGCCTTTCATGTTTCAGGTATATGGTTGGGATCTCTTGTTCTTGAATTGCATGGAGGTAAACTACGAAGTGAGATGTCATAAATTTGTCAGTAATCCATGCCAAGCTTTTGATATTATCAATTCCTTTTATGGCTTGTGCTTTTCATGCTAAATGCTCGTGTACTATTTTCTCAGTCCATGTTTTTTATTTCATTCTTTTGATTAATTATTTTTATCAATGCTTCTTGGGGAGAGATCAGTTTTAGCCCTCATTTCCTACTTCCCCTCAAATTCATTAGTTATCGTAATTATGTTGTTGATACCATGGTCACAAATTTGGGCAAGATAGTTTCTGGTCTCTTTCCTCTCGTGTAGATATTGCTTCAGTGTCACAATACATAATTCATATGACATAAATAGAAATTTGAGACCATGGCCACCATCCTTGCATGGGAATTATAGCCTGTCTACACCTTCATTGATATTGTATTTTCCTGTTACACTGAGTAGCTTGCAAATTTGAACATCTGTCTCACTGAGTTCTTGCAATGACCAATTCAGAAGGTCAAACGTAGGCATGAGATCAGACACTGCAAATGTGTTATGGGCAATATGCTTGTTGTAATTTGAGGGTTTTAATGACCATATTCTCTTTACTCTCCAGAAGTATTCATTCCTGGTCCTCTCCTTATTTATGGGTCCATCATATCTGAAATCCTCATCCTGTCCAAGTTGTCACCTGATTATAGAAGTTGTATCATCAATCTAAACATTTTTAGGTTTTCTGAGGAGGAGACAGCTTCTCTATGTTTTATTTTCAAAAATGTACATTTGAACTCAACAAATTCCATTCCAATGTCTGTAGAAAATTGGGTAATGAGATTCAGCCATTTTTAAAAAATGTAGTTGATATTTGGCCCATACACCTTCAGCTTGTTAACAAAAAAATATGGGGGATACTTTTGGTTCCATTTTTCTGATCACTATGTTTTGTGAGCAGGTTTGATAATGGGTTTAATGAGGAGATGAAAAGTAACACTGACAGGCTATCATCACCCTGAAAGATGCCCTTTTGGAAGTGAATACTATCCAATCAATTTGTTCCTTATCACTCCCAGGGAGTAAAGTGGTGTACCGTATCCTGGTCAGGCATTTATTGGCACTCAATAGTGGTTGTGGGATTTTAGCTAACTGTAAAGCCTTGACAATTCACCCATGTGGCATACTATCAAAAGCCTTCTGGTAGTCCAGCCACACTATGGTTAAGTTCTTGCAATGTATGTGTAAACCTGCTTGTATATTATATGTTTGTTTACATTTGTACTTCTCTGAAAATCACAACAAACTGAGCTACAACCAATGTGGTTGAAATTTCTACTGTAAGTAGATCAACCTATCTTTGCACCTTTAAAGACATGTGGAATAAAAGATACTATACTTGAAAAACAGCTTAGAGAAAAGAAAAGTATTCACCTGTTAAACAATGACTCAGTAATACATCTGCCTAACTCATGTTAACATGCAAAAAGAGACATAAGGACAAACAAACCAAGGCAATAAGCTAGCAGAAATAGTAGAGAACTGAGCTAATGCCTAATATTCTGTAACCACCAATAGCTACATTCACTGTCTTGCATGTTCCACCATTTCATTGTTTATTAATTGGAATTTTAGACTTTACTTCCTTATCTTATCTTTCAAAATTCTCATCAATTCTAATGATTGTTTTATGGTTTACTATATTAAAGTTGCTAGCCTGCACTTAACTACGTTCTGCATGTCGAAAATACACTGCAGTATTACTGAAAATTTTTCCATAGTAATTTAGTTCTGTCTGTTTGTGTGTACAAATCCAGTTAAGAACGAATGATTGTTTTTCCTCAGAGATTAGGTCAAACTTGGGTAGTAGGCTTAGCATGTAGCCTGCTTTAAAGCTATTTCAGGTTAGTTAAGTGACATTTACTCTGCTGAAAGCATTTGAACAAAAACGCAGATTTTTACTCCCACCTATATATGGCTGCTAATTCTGGTTAGTTTAATAACCATATGTTGGATCATATTTTGTGGTAGAAAATTATTTTCATTAGCATTCAATATTGCTATTGATTTTGAGTTGAACATAATCTAGAAATGTGGTATATGAAATGTGATTAATCTATCTTGAACAGACTATATGCATAGCCTCTGAGAATTTATTATGTTAGAAAGTAAGAAAACTAATTCAAAAATAACTTGCTTGTAAACATATGAAAAGAATCATTGCACGTCAAATAGAGCTGAGCAACAAGTGCTCTTATTCACAATTTTTAAAGTATTTCAGCTTCCAAGCAGGAACCATTTTATTCACATTGTTAATATTGTTCAAAGAAGGTGTTAATAATTAATTTGGTCATAGTTTTAATATTCTTTTGAAATTCTACTTGTATTTGCAATGTCTTGTAAAAATACTAAATTGACCCCCAGCACTGTTACATTATTTTATCAACTCCAGAAGGATGAGAGGCAAAGATGACTGAAAGATTTAGTACTATAAATATAAACAAACATAAATGAATACTGCTTTGAAAGCATATCCTTTCAATTATCATTATTTTGTGGTTAACTTTATGAAGTCATGTTTTTCTCCGACTAGTACAGTGTTGTTGGCATCCTAAATTCTACTCTTTAGCAATACAATATATATTCTACTTCAACTTAAGTTAAACTCAATATTAAGAGTAAACTTGCTGCTCTTCAAGTCTCCTTTCTTAAGATAAAATGCATAGGAAATGACATAATAATGATACATGAGGAGATATTTATAAGAATTTAATAAAACATGAAAATACTATAGAACTTTAAAATACAGATAGACCACTAGATATCTAAATAAGCCTTACACCATTTTTCATAACAAAAATGTATTACCTAGTGATAATATTATACATTTGCCATAACAAAGTATATTAATAACATAACAATACATTAATAACACTGGGTAACATGTTTTGTTCATCTATGGGCTTATGCTACCCATATGTATTTTTGATACTAAACTTAGAACACTATTTTAATTTCTGCAAAACATCGATATTTTGGGGAATTCGTTTTCTTTGTATTTCGTCTTCACATAATTTAACATTCACCTAGAGTTATGCGCTGCTTTTATTTCTATTGCTATGATAATAGAAAATAAATCAATTTCATGCTTAATTTACTGGGAATTTTTCAAATAAATGTATTTGACAGGCAAAATTATTGACAAACTTGGAATTTTATCCTTAATTTGTTCAAAAATTTCCAACTAAATGTATTTAACAAATTAAATGTTTGACAAAGTCAGAAAATATGGAACAGAGCGAAAATTAAAAGTGCTTTGAAGACCACATATTTCTTTCATGCACTCTTCATACCAGATACTGTATCTAGTCTACTACCATGGACGCTTCCAAGTTGCCTTATTACCTTTCCTTTATTGTAACAACATCTTCATAAAACCTTCTGTCATGTTTCTTGCCATAAAGAAACTAAGTTTTCATGAGGCAAAATAAAGATGTGAATGCAAGAAATACACTTTTAAAGACATGCAAAAGCCCATGTTCATAAAATATTCACTAAGCCTTGCCACAGCTTCCTGTGGTTATGATATTTGTGAATCGAACAAATCCACAAGCAACAATACAAAATACACATCATTCTTCCCTTTGCTCAAAACTTATATCAATTTCCTTCAACAATCAAAGCAGCATTTGTTACTCTTGAACATTTCTACATTATTCCCTAAAGAAGTGCCTAAACATTTTGGAAGTAAGATAAAGAAATTCTCCATTTATTTCCCAAATTATGAGTAATAAAGATATTAATAATAATCGTGATCTATGGTACTATAAACATCTATCTAGATGTTGTGAATATCATAGCATTTGATATACCAGATACTAGTTGCTAGATGTTAATATATCTATTTAATATTTGAAAATCTTTGGATAGGAATATCTCTAAAAATGTAAGAGACTTAAATCCAAAATGAGAATTTTAAGCATGACATTCTTTTTCAAATGGGAACATAACTGAAAGAAAACTAATCCCTAAAAGTGATGAATGCTCAGAGATTAATTGACAAGTACATTCAATATAACTTCTTCCTAAGAACTATATTACATTGCCTGTATCACATACATTTGAACATATTCT
This sequence comes from Octopus bimaculoides, assembly GCF_046866305.1. Taxonomy (NCBI): domain Eukaryota; kingdom Metazoa; phylum Mollusca; class Cephalopoda; order Octopoda; family Octopodidae; genus Octopus; species Octopus bimaculoides. The sequence continues at coordinate 24,509,994 of NC_142945.1, read as the reverse complement.
TCCAAAACTGTTATTATTTGAAGAATCTTGCTTGTGTTCTCATCGAATGTTCTTATATACCATCAACTATTCACATTTCTATGCCTATAAGACAAATATCAGCAGTCCTATTCTGCCTATGTACAGATTAATACTTAATAGGATTTCAGTAAAAGAAATGGTTGTATAAACCTGACAAAGAAATGTTTACAGTATATTTGCTATTAAGGTGGAAGACTATCATGTGAAGATGACTGAGAGAAAACAGCTCTATAGTAGCAACAAATACTAAGAGATTATTAAACAAGTGCATTCAATATAATTCCTTCTTAAGAATCATATCACATTGTTGCTAACTGTCACACTGTATCCACCATAACCAACCTTGAGAGAATTATTTCTTATCAGAGTTGTATATCTAGAGTGCACTTGAGTTTTAGATCCATTGCATTTGCAAGCATAAGACTGCTTAAATTAAGCAGATTATATCTACTGAATAATAAGTATACACTCACATTACATTCAATATCTGGTTACTCCAAAATTAGATCCATTCCATCAAAGTTTATGGTCTCTTAAATAGTGGAAACAATTATATGCAATTTGGAAAGTCACCTTTAGAAAGTCACATTCTATTCTGTGTATAAAGTAATCATCATCATTATTTTAGTAATTGCTTTCTCCTTGCTTGTATGGATTGGTTGAGACTCCTTGAAGTAATATTCTATGGTCGGCTTCCTTTCATGATAACATTCCTTATTGCTGACTGTTGCAACTGAAAAGCTGAACTAACTGCAGGTTATATATGAGTATCACCACTGACCAAACAGTGTCAATCAAGCAACATTAATGAAAAGACACACACACACACACACACACACACACACACACACACACACACACACACACACACACACACACACACACATGTATGAATACACACGCATATATATATATATATATATATATATATATATATATATATGTATGTATGTTTATAGCTGTCTGCCTGACATCATCAAGGTCCCTTAACTGATGCAGCCAGGTATTGGGGGTGCTACTCTTGATGTTTTTACAGTCAGCCATCACCACTCGTCTCTGTTCTCTGTCATGTAGAGTAGGGTTGGGTATTATGACCTCTCCAGTCCTTGATGTCGTCAGACCAAGATTTTTTCTGTTGTACTCTCTTTCACCCTATCTCAACTGTGCCCTGAATGATGGTTTTGGACAGGGTATTTTAGTGGTGTATGTAACTGTAACAAGCAAGCTTTCATCTTTTTAACTCTAGTGTCATATTTGGCATGATTACTGTGGCTGGATGTCCTTCCTAACACCAACCACTTGACAGTGACTAGGTACTTTTTTGTGCACCTGGTGTTAGTGAAGTTGTCATATAAACTTGCAAGCCAATAAATAAAATATGTAAATAAATAAACAAGAGAAAAGCAAAAAGCCCCCATTACTAAAAGGGGATTATTTGAGTGAAAATGGTGGAGGTGGGTGGATTTATGTCAAGCATTGTAAGGCTAAAGTATGGTATCAGATAGTAGATAAAGCTGGCCATTGTAGAATCAAAACTGTTCCAGGAAAATATCATCCTATATCACAACCATTATGAACATTGCTCAACAGATCTTTTATTGACCTTTAGTAATCTAAATTCTTGTCACATTCATTTCCACCCTCAAGTTTTGTCAATGTTTAAATATATAAATGTCATAATCTGACCTGGTACCAGATGTTTGCTTATTTATACCTTTATTCTATTATATATACACCAGTTCAATTGAATCACTGCCTTAGCCAATTTTTCCTGGCTATATAACTATATATCTATGCATGCATGTAGCCATACATGCATTCATTCATTCTTTTATTCATATCCATTCTTGGTTTTATTTCTTAAATTTCTTACCACCGGAGAAAGAATCTATTTCTAAACTACAAATAAAATGTAAAGAACTGAAGTTGCAACAAAATCCACAAATGTTTCATTGTAAAGTTAGTTCCCACCTTTTTAAAAACCAAAATTGGCCTTCTCAATTCATTAATCCCATCAACAAAAAATAACCATTCTGAAGGAAACTGTTTTTATTCGGATTTGATTTTATTCAACATATTCCCCTCTCAGATTTACACACTTATTGCAGTGGTCCTTCAGTTTCTTTTTAACCCTGTAAAAGAACTTGGAAGGTTGGGCCTCCTACCAAGCCTTTCATGATATCCTTAAAGCCAGGAATCTCTCAATACCTCCTCATACATGATGCCTAGAAATAATGGTCAGTTCTAAAACATTTTCCATTGTGGAACTGCTCTGCCAAGGCTGACCTTGGACTAAGCAAGAACAAGATATATTATAGTCTTTGACTAATAATGATATTTTTTAAAGGAATGGAGAGTTTTTAAACGCGCAGGAGTGGCTGTGTGGTAAGTAGCTTGCTTACCAACCACATGGTTCTGGGTTCATTCCCACTGCGTGGCACCTTCAGCAAGTGTCTTCTACTATAGCCTTGGGCTGACCAAAGCCTTGTGAGTGGATTTGGTAGACGGAAACTGAAAGAAGCCTGTCGTATATATGCATGTATGTGTGTCTGTGTTTGTCCCTCCCGACATCGCTTGACAACCGATGGTGGTATGTTTACATCCCTGTAACTTAGCGGTTCAGCAAAAGAGGCTGATAGAATAAGTACTAGGCTTACAAAGAATAAGTCCTGGGGTCGATTTGCTCGACTAAAGGCAGTGCTCCAGCATGGCTGCAGTCAAATGACTAAAACAAGTAAAAGAGTAAAAGAGAATGTATAAAATATGCTATTGGGTAATGGCCATGTCATCCTCTAGTAGTGACCAAAACTTATGTTTAGGTCACTAGTAAATGATGCTAACAGGATACAGGAATATATTGCTTTACTTCATGCTTGATGAGGCTGGGGTCGTACCAGGTTACCAGTCTCCAAGACATCATCATACATAGAGCTGACCAGGTCCAGCAGTGATCTCCATTGCTGACGGCCATATGCTAGCTACTCTGCATCCTCCAAGGTGACGTTGAGAGCCTGGAGATTTTCTCCAGTCATGTCTAACCATCTGGTGCAGGGTCTGCTATGAAACCTCTTCCAGCCTGCAGCTGCTATGTTGAATGAGAGTAAAGTCATGGTAAGATGATCTAGCCGGAAATGGAGAACATGTCCGTACCAGCACATGCGACATGAGGTGGAATACTGTAGGCTGATGAGTACACACAGAGTTCTTTGTTGTAATCATGATGGTACCATCTGATGTTCTCCATGGTTCTCCAGGCTCTCCTATCAAAATCTATTGATCCTCTTTGCTAGGGTCTTTAAGAGGGCCCACGTCTCTACTCCATAGAGGAGAAATATATGCTGTGACTAATTCAACAGGAGCTTATATTGTAGCATATATGTTCTTTTTTGACTAGAACATATGGACATTTTGCTGTCTAGGAGATATGGAGCTTGGCATTGGTCACACCAGCCAGGGAGGGCTTCTTAGAGTGATGCACATTACCACACTTTCCCTTACTAATTTACCCTTCACTAGTTCCAGTCATTTGACTCTGGTCATGCTGTAGCACCTTCTTGGAGGGTTTACTTGAACAAATTGACCTCAACACTTATTTAAGTCTGGTAGCATTCTATTGGTCCCTTTTGCTGAACCACTATGTTATGGGATGTAAACAAACCAACACTGGTTGTCAAGCAGTCATCTGAGGGACAAACACTAAGACACTCAATAAGATAGATAGACAGATAGATAGATGGATGGATGGATGGATGGATAGATAGACAGACAGACAGACACACACACACACACACAAACACACATGTATGTATGTACAATGGGTTTCTTTCCATTTCCAACTCCCAAATCCTCTCGAGCATCTGGTAGCCCAGGGCTATAGTAGAAGACACTTGCCCTAAGTGCTACATAGTAGGACTGAACCCAGAACCATGTTGCTGGGAATCAAACTTCTTACCACACATTGTCACACCTAAGTCAGCCCTGATTAAATTGACTTATAGTCAAAGGTATTCCAGTTATGACCATCACATATTTTCACTATATGTGTCTAAGACAACATTACGAAATGTGTGTTTGCATATTCTTTGACTAGATTTCCAAGATATTCAACATTTTGTGATTTGAGAGTGAAATTTGACTGCTAATTCTAGTAGGTTAAGCAGTGGTGCAGAGGTTCCTTTATTGGCATAGTTTGTCAACATTGGACGGAGATGAGGAAACTCAGTTTTGAACTAAAATCATCAAGGACAAAACTTTCTAATGTTTGATGTAATGGATTGTCAAACGAGATTGCCACAGTTTCATTAGTATTAAATATATTAGAAATAATACAGTTCTAAATCTCTCAGAAATAATACATTTCTAAATCTCCAGCTTCCTAGGGCTAAATAGCAGTAGTATGTTCCCTTATTGGGACTGTCACGTTAAGTTGGCAGTATACAACTACTTTAAATATATTAGTTTTACAACAATTTAGAATTTTAATTGAATGTATTCTACCAACAGTTAAAAAGCTGATACAGAAATAACAAAAAAAAAAAAAAATCATTAGCTTACAAATGTTTGTATGCATGTGTATGAGCACACACGTGTAAATATGTATGCATGAACGTATGTGTGTGTGTGTGTGTGTGTGCATGAGTGCATGTATGTTTGAACTAATTTATATGATTTAATTCATTTCCATAATAATCATAAAAGTGTATGTCCGCACAACTGGATGCAGAAGAAGTGTTGGAAACATTCTTTCAAATATAAAAATAACCATCACTTCAAAAATATTCTGTAGCAGTAAAAAGTAACAATTCCTTTGTGATTTTACATTTCATTTAAACTTACAAGTCAGTCAACAGCTATTCACCACAGGAAAATGTGTTCTTTTTTATTTATTTGTTTATTATTTATTTATTTATTATTCATTTTTAACTAGGCATGTCCTATTTTTCTGAAGAAAATTTCTACTTGGAGAAAATCTGCATTAAAAATATGTTGAAATGACATTATAAATCAAGCTTATTTTGATCAGCAGAGAGGAAAAGTAGCTACTGCATTTACTATATACTTCTGTCACATGCCTCTATTTTTCTTATTTTTTCTTTCTTTTTTCCGTCTTTTTTTTTTGTTGTTTTCTTCAGTAGAGATAGAAACAAGAAACTACTTGTGAAAGAACTGTTGCTTGTTAGTATCTCTTTGAAAAACTGTTTTATCTTGATTTTGAGTATTTTCACTGTGAGCTAGAAAAAAATATGAATTTTTTTTTTTTTTTTTGATATACCAGGATTGGCTGAAAAATTCTTAGGCTGATCAAGTTACTTTCATGGAATATGACCAAATGAAGTTTATTTTTCAGTATAGCCTACCTTGAGGTTCACACACTCCATCCATTGATACTGCAGTGCTTGGATCCCATTAATGAAGAAGTTATCATCCTGTTGGTCAAAAAAGTCATCAACAGCAGTTATGATGTCATCATCACTGTGACACTGGTTCTCAGCCAAGTGTTCCTTCAAGTTGGGGAACAGATAATAATCAGATGGGGACAAATTAAGAGAATATGTGGGTGGGTGGGGGTAGGGGTCGATTAACCAGTTCAAAGCCACAATCATGCACAACAGTCATTGAAATCAAGGACTTGTGTACTGGAACAGTGTCCTAATGAAACAAGATACCTTTCTTCAGTTTTCCTGGGTATTTGGTCTTGATAGCCTTTCATAACTGCCTCAACAAGTTGGCATAATACTCTCCATTGCTGGTGTGGTCCTTTTGAAGATAGTCAATAAATACAATGTCTTTTTTCATCCTCAAAAACTGAGGCCATCACCTTTCCTGCAGGTGAAACGACCTTGGCCTTCTTTGGAGCAGGTGAGGATGGGTGTTTTCATCACATGAATTGTCTCTAAGCCAATACCCATCCTGGGTTAGGAAATATACAAGGAAATGAGCTGGATCTACCTCAAACAACGTCAGATTTTCTCATAATGGGATCATCCTGGTACGCTTTTGATCAGGTGTCAGTAGATATGAAACTCACTGAACAGAAACATTCGCCATGCTACCTTCATTGCGCAGAATATTCTCAACATTTTCACGGGATATGCTAATAGCTATTCGATTTATCATCAATTGCCTGTAGTGAACATGATCAATGTTTTCCCCAGTGGTGGAAGTTTCAGGACATCCAGACCTCGAGTCATCTTCAAGCTTCTTCCTTCCCCCTCCTCAATACAGCTGCCCACTTTTGCACTGTAGTTAAAGCTGGAGTGTCATCTAATAATGTAGCAACCATATCAGCATGAATGTTGTTTATATTATATTTTTCAAGAGGTTATTGATAACACCACCATGCCAAGTTTTGTCCATTTTCAAGGGAAGTTGTTACTGGTTAGATTTGAAGTCTTCTTTGAACAGTCAGATGTCAGTTTACCTGTAAAGAAACAATGTAGTTATTAATAATAAAGGCTGAAATTAATGCATGCAAGGTTTTGCAGCTCTAGCATCACTCCTCCATAGTCAGCCTATGAACTTTTCAGCCCACCCACAGATAAAGGCAGGTAAACTATTGAGGTAAAATCTTGTTTAACTATTAAGCAAATAAGGATATAAGGAAAGTAATTCTAATAGTAGTCTCACTTGAGCAGGACTATCAATAAAAGATATTCCAGACATCCATGGCCATAGTGTCCTTTTTTATATCTAGCAATACTTTGTCCAAGATGTTTTCTTTTCTTTTCTAATAAGAGAGAGTGAGTTTGGAAGGAGATTTGCCTATTTTAAGCAATTATATTGACGTATCTTCATTGACTTACATAAAGGCAATTTCTAGAATGAGAACATATAATCTCTAAGAACATCTTAAATAAAGAAGGACACATTTTGACAGTAATGTCACTTGATAAAGTGAGTAACTCAGAGATCAGAGAGGTACTCCATGTAGAGCTGTTACTTCTCCAAATTGAGAAATCACAGCTCCATTACTATGGACATGTGATGAGAAGGTCTCAGGAAAGAACTACTGGGCAGATTTTACAGTCAAACCCAACTAGCAGGAGACCCAAGTGTAGACCACAATCAGGATGGCTGGATCTATGGGATTGGTTAGACTTACTTGAGGATCCATCCAAATCAATTGAAGATAGTTGCATCTGACAGGACTCAATGGAAGGTGTGCTAGAAAACTCTGCCCCTCCGATTATCTTAAGAATAAATGGACAAAAAAAAGATGAGATTAGATGAGACATTTGACAGCCGAGTTCCTGATGTTCGATCAAAGATCATTAGGACTTCAATAACAGCTTATTCAGCATTTCTTTATCCAATGTTAAATTTAATATTTAATCTTTTACTTGTTTCAGTCATTAAACTGCAGACATGTATTTTACAGATCTGTAGTGATGCTTAATACCAGTCGCCATTTTGGGAAGTTCATCCACGCATGCGCAGGGACATGTCTTCCGGAAGGCATGCAGGAAGTCCCTCATGCAAATGCGTGGTCAGCCCATATCAATGCGTTCCCACCTTTTCTGGACCTCTTAGCGTGCTAGACCTTCGAAGACACAGGACCACTAAGAGCTGCTCTGTAGCTCTACCTTTGAGTCAAGCAAACTTCTTCGGAGGCTGAAGAATGACTTAATAAACCAGTGTCGACACCGTCTGCACGCCAACCATAAAGGGTGACCTGGCAATTCCATTACCCAAGATGTAGGCTGAACACCTCATAATAAATAATATTTGTTATGCTGTTATTCAATTTATCCAGTGTGTTCGTTTTCATTGAAGAGAATTGTTTTGTACGGGATAGGGTTACCCAATGATGGTGGCCCGATATGCTACAAATCTAAACATTAAACAGTTATTGCAATTATTAGTATTTAAAATAAACTGGCTGGATTGACAGAATCAGGAGAGCATCACCGAAGAATTTTTTTCAATGACATTTAGTTACATCCCTTTAAAGTCTGTATTCAATTCTTGCCAGGTTCAACTTTATCTTTCATTTGTCAGGAGTTGGTAAAATAAGATTCAATTTGTTACTGGTGGAAAGTGGGTGGCTTCATTATAACTTATCCATCAAATATAAAACCTTGCTCTTTCTTCAGAAATCAATATTTTACTGAAATAGTTTTGCTCCTGTTCTCCATGTAACCATGCAGTAGAAAGGAATATTTTGTTAGCAAGTCTGACTAAAGTAAGTGACATTAATGCATCTTAGTTAGGAATGCAGTGTAATAATAAGAATATGGCTTTGGTCACACAAGAGAATAAATCACACTACTTTTGTATTATGTTATTCTTTGATTCATATTGTTATCTACGATAACATAATTATTAAAACTTGTATTGACTGAGACTTTAAGTTTTACCTGACAGCTTATTCAACCTGTTATTGTCTCATCTAGAATGTAATTCAGCAACACTACATCTTTATTTGAGTCAGTAACTGTTAATGGTTCTCTGCTTTATGAAAGGAGTGAAGGCACAGGCATAGCCGTGTGGGTAAGAAGTTTGATTCCCAACTACATGGCTCCAGGTTCAATCCCATTGCCTTGCACTTTGGGCAAGTGTCTTCTGCCTTAGCTTCAAGCCAACCAAAATCTTGTAAGTGGATTTGGGAGATGGAAACTAAGAGAAGCCCATATATACACAGACACACATATTGCCTGAGTTTGAATTCACCGCTTGACAACCAGTGTTAGTTTGTTTACATCTCCATAACTTAGTGATTTAGCAAAAAAGACTGAAAGAATAAGCAATGGGCTTTTAAAAAGATAAGTACTGGAGTCAATTTGATTAAATAAAACCTTCCAGGGTGGTACTCTAGCATGGCCACAGTTCAATGACTGAAACAATAAGAGATAAAAGATAAAAGATATATTTTTGAAGCAAGTTGAAGTATAACAAAAGTATATTTACAGATGTAGGACTCAATACTGAAAATAATGTCAAATTTCTTATAATAAAATGAAGTAGCAATTTTATGAGAAAACAAATTTTATACCTCTTAGCTGTTTTGTATCAGAAAGATATACAAATTGAATGTAATGTTAAAGAAAAGTTATTCATATCTGAAAACTGTGGCAAACAACAAACATTTTATAATAAATTGATAACTGCTGTTTAGTTTCCATTTAGAGTCAGAGATCAAGCAGAATAATAACCTTCATTGTCAAAGGACAGGATTTCACATGATTTAAACTGTGTATTATCAGCTCCCTTTCTCAATATAGATAGATATTATATTTTTTGTCATGCTAAATCAGAAATGAGATGAAGATACGGATGTCTAAAAATGGTAAAAGTCATCAGCTGGAGCAAATACATGTGTGTTGAGATTATGTAACCATTAGTGCTGCTTTGAATAGGTGAGTATCAGTGATCAATGCTACACGTAGTAGTGAGTGGGCTAGAAAACCATCTCTGATAGTCACAGTGAAATAAGCAGCTGCTAATATTAGGAACTACAGTACAAAAACTTTTTCCTTTGAAGATAGGAATTTAATGTGGAAACCAAAACGAAGATATCTTTGGAATTTAATAAAAGATAGAAATGATGATTATCTTGAAAGAGTTGCAAAATACTTTCTACCGTATCAAAACCTAGGAAGAATATGGTTGTCAAATATATTAAAACTCATCATTATCATCATAATCGTCACTTTTTTAGCCTTCAGTATAATGACCATCATCAGCAGTTTTCCGACAGTTTCTCCATTTTGGCATGCTGTAGACAGATTTAATCAGTTGTTTCTATTTCCTAAAAATGTATATTTCTCAGAAATATCTCCCAAACTTAAAAATAAATGGGTGTTGTGAATTAGCTCCATAACTCTAAAAACTGCTGTGGGAACGTTTTCTTATTCTTTTATTCTTTTACTTGTTTCAGTCATTTGACTGCGGCCATGCTGGAGCACCGCCTTTAGTCGAATCAAATCGATCCCAGGACTTATTCTTTGTAAGCCTAGTACTTATTCTATCTGTCTCTTTTTGCCGAACCGCTAAGTTACGGGGACCTAAGCACATTTTCATTTTTTTTTTTTCTCACCTTTTGAAGAATGTGGTAGAAATTTTGCACAATTTCAGGTTGAAAAGATGAGAGAAGTTTTACACTCTATCAATATATATTTCTTTATTTACTTATTTATTTGGCTGTTAAAATGCAGAGAATCTCACAAGAGCTATAGAACATGCACAAAAACACATACTGATGGTTTTAGACATTCATGCATAAGCACAAATTCTCAGCTTTTTCTTCATTCTCCACTTCTCTTTCTCTCTCTCTTTCTCTTTCCATCTTACTCTCTCCATCTCTCTGTGTCTCTCTAACACACACACTTGCACATGCATGCACACACTCCTGCACATTCACATATGCAATGTTTGCACTGAAAATTCTAAGAGAAACCACTTAGGAATCTGCCATTTCTTTTTTTGTATTTTTTCTTCACTTACTGCATACCAAGTGCTTGTTCCTGCTAGGTTGCATACATGCAAGCAATTACATGCTAACTATAATGTACTGTTGCACATAGAATATATATAATTCATAAAACATCTTTGTTGTTTCCCTAACCAGTTGATATCCAGAACAAAGTCTAATTTTATTTTGTGATCCCATTAATGATGTCAGACTGGTTATGCTTGAGTTTATTTCTTGTTTATATTTTTATGTTCCAATAACAACACTGACACCCATTTCTGCTGGTATATTTATCTTTAGAGTGACAAGATTTTTCTGGATTTTTACATGTTGTTCTGGATTATTTTGGTTACCTTGTCATACTTCATAGGAAGTAACATTTCAAGGACATGCTCTTAAAATGGCTTGATATCCCCATGTATAATTTAATAGTGATTTGCTTGTATTTATTGTCAAACGATACTTGCTTTTCTTTTTTATGCATAAATGCATTTTGTTGGGATTGCTTGCAGGTAATAATTGTTTCAAAATTTTGGCACAGAATTACATGACCCCAGTATCTGACAGCTACTTTATTTTATTGACCTTGAAAGGGTGTAAAGAAAAGCTGTGGTTGTCAGGATTTGAATGCAGAAAAAGAAATGTTGCTGAGCATTTTTTTCCAGGGCACTATAAATTGTACCAGCTTAATACCCTTTCTCATTGGTGATAATTCAAGTGAGATGTACTTGCAAGTATTTTATGTTTGTTTTCTATTAAGATTGATTTCTTCTATGGTTTCTGGTTTGCATGCTGAATTTCAAACATTCATGTACAAGAAACAGACAAATGGAGTTGCTTATGTTTGAATAATAACACATGTTATTGTCAGGCTCACAACCATGAGGTAGTGAGTTCAATTCCCGGACATGTTGCTCCAGTTCCCTCAGCTGCTGAAATGTATTGCGACATTACTGGTGCCAAGTTGTACTGGCCTTTGCTTTTCTCTTGGATAACATTGGTGATGTGGAGAGAGGAGACTGGATGCATGAGCAACTGCTGGCCTTCCATAAACAACCTTGCCTGGACTTGTACCTTCGGGGGTATCTTTCTAGGTAAAATCCCATGGTCATGACTGAAGGGGGTTCATGACTGAAGTGAGTCTCTACACTTTACCCTTTCTATTGTCTAACCCAGTGGTTCTTAACTAGGGTTCATATAGTCCCTGATGATCCATATAAGATTTTGTGGGGTTCATGCAGCAAAATAGTAAATTGAGGATCCACAATAGTGGATGTAGGTACTGCCTTAGATGTAAGTACTGCCTTAGATGTAAGTACTGCCTTAGATGTAGGTACTGGTATGTCTTACAAGAAACAACTAGGTTTCTTTCTCTAATATTTTACATAGTTCAACCTACACAAGTGAATGTGTGTAAAACAAAATAGGAATTTTGAAAGAAGTTTCTATAAAACCAGTTTTTAAATATCAAATGGCAATTAGGGTCAACCAGAATAAAATAATAATCAAAGGGGTCCATAGATAAAAGAGGGTTGAGAACCTCTGGTCTAACTCAAAGACTGCCTTGAGTGAATGACCCCATGAGAAAAAACACTTCATTTGTGACCAATACAACTTGAAATTTTTCATTGATAGTATATCCAAGATGACATATATTCCCTATTTTTAAGGAGATAAACTGACTTGAGTGAGATTCTGCTGCAGTTTCCAGATGATAAAGCAACTCTATAAAGGTCCTTATGATATCAAATTATCTGAAATACAAACTATTTAGGATCTTATATGTAGATATCACCCAGTTTTTGTGGATTTTTTTCTAAAAGTAGAAATTTGAGCATTCAAGTTGAATACTACAAAAGTAGTCTTTTTATTTCTAAGTTAGTTACAAAAGAAGGGACAATGCTTCTAACATTTGCTGACTCTACATCAGTTGTGGGAATGATGCAGTGTATGTATACTTTGAACATGGGCAGCCCATTATTTGCAAGGGAAGTTTGTATGTGTGTATACAAGACCTCCAAGAGAGTTACAATTTCATTCTGGGAAGAAAAGACTGAGTGAAATATTAAATTTTAGGAGGTGTGACCAGATGCAGTTTATGAAGGAAGAGTCAGGTGATTTTGGTCGACTATGTGGAGAGTATATACAGCCAGTCAGTCAAGAAGAGCAGGGACCACTTTAGTATTGACTGAGAAGGCAAAGAGAAGGAGCCACATACTCATGAGCTAATTGTTCAAGTGTATTGGTGCTTGATTTTTTGCAAATCAGCTGAATACTCTTCTTTTGGATGTAGCCTACGATTTTTGTTTGTGTATTAAACACTATCATCCCATGTATTTCATATATATAAGTATGCATGTCTATCTTCATAACTGTTTTAGAAATATGTGTTTTGTTTGATTTTTCTGTGTGACCTTTTAATCTGTATGTGTGTATGATCATTTGCTGGTGCTGTAAGTTGAATGTATGCACACAGTCTGAATGCATGTGTGTTTGTATAAGAGGACTTCTCAATTCCCTGAAACTCATCATTCTCAGGAAATGAAAGTACAAAATAGAATAATGTGAATCCCAAGAGTTTCCTGAGAATAGACCCAAACTTTTATTTTTCATTCTTTAACTCTCATATTGAATGCTTTAGAGACCTGGGTGCCATAAAGCAAGAATGAAGAACATAAAAATTTGATCCACTGAAAACAAATATTGATACTTGTACAGAAAACCCTAAACAAATTATGACAAAAATGAATATTTTTCCGAATCACAAAATGTAGTTCAATGATATTGACAGTATTGTCCAAGGAACATTTATTGATTTATTGTTCATGGTGTTTCCACACAAACTTGATCACAATGAGCCGTACTGCAGAAATGACTCCTCTGATTTTATGGAAGTTGAATAAATAGTATTGAGAAAAACAAGGAACTGTTTCTGCCCCTCACATATAAATGTAGAGGCAATAAACCAGCTACCTCAGGTGCCCACTAACTATCAAGTGAGTGACCCACTTACACCTGTGGAAATTCAATTGGCCATCAAAAGGACTAGCCAATCGTAAAGCTCCCAAGCAATTTCTTTTGAGATTTGAAAACATGATGAACAGACAATACAGGTAAAACTACTCACCCTATTGATTACAATGAGGACTCATGAACTAATTCCACAAAATTTCAAAGATGCTAGCATTGTACACCTTCATAAAAGAAAAGGAAAAGACCTGGCCTGACTATAAAAACAAAGCTTGGCATATACAAAGTTGTGGGGACTACACTACTTTATGATTGTGAAACCTGAACAATGTACCATATATGTGCCAAAAAAGAAAAATACAACTGTGCTTGTGAGAGCTAATATGTCAAGCTTCTATACTTTCCAATGCAGATTTCAGTTATGGTGAAATGGAAATATAGCATGCATGTCCAATTCCAGACTCCTCAAACAGATCTTTTTGGTGAACTAGCAGTTTGTTCTCTGCTAGGCAGTGGACCAAAGAAGAAATACAAAGACATCTTCAAGACAGTCTGACAAAAGTGCAATGAAGAGCAGTTTACTTGGGAATATCTTTCTCATGATAACTCACTGTGGGATTTTGCTCTGTATTCTGGAGTACAGCACTCTGGATTTGATATGACCAGAAAATTTAGATGACAGAGTTGCAAAGAAAGCATGTCCTGGCTCTACTATTACATGCCACCACTGTAACTGTAGATTTCATGCTAAAATTTGCATAATAAGCCAACTCAGGACCTACAAAATACAAAGCTGATAACATGGTCATCTTCAGAGACATGAAAGGGGAACCTAACCATGTCCAGTGGTTTCATTTCATTTCTTTGGCAATGCATTTTTAATCATAAATGAATGAATGCTGTTTCAATCAATTGTTTACAGCAGTTTTGTTAAATGGTAACATTTAATTCCTTGTAGTGGGGACATTACTTTCGATGGAGTGAGTACTTCATTTATCATGGGTTCAGATACTAAAAGGGGAGTAATGGATTCATCTGACAAAAGTGATTAACAATCTTTCATATAGTTTCTTTGAGATATTTTGTTGAAAAGGTTCTGATGGCAAAATTAGAAATGAGTCAACTGGTCCACAATTAAAAGAAGGTTATTTAGATACTTCATCAATCTAATCAGCTTTTTATTCCTTTGGGGATTAATTCTTTTCTTGATGCATTTTCTCTGTAAAAAAGAACATTGGAGAATTTTATCAAATTATTCAAGAATAAAAACATATGTCTTCTGCAGTGATCAAGGTCATATCTCTTCAACTTAGTTTTTCAACTCCAGTTTAATTTGGTTCCAAAGATGAGCCAACAGAATGAATAACATTAAATTCATTGTCTGAAAAGTTGAAAGGTTGCGTTATATCGATTATAACTGTTGCAACACTGCTGCTAAAGAAGAAGAATGATTCCTACATTGACAATAAATTATTCTATCTTGTAGTAATACCATTAATTTATTGCAAATCATCACCATGCTCCTCTTTAACATATTTTAAAATTATTTCATTTTTATTCAAGACATACAAAATGAAATGACAATTGTCTTCACTTATTTTAATGTCAGTGCTTAAATTTCCTTCAGTAGTTGAGTCTTCTGCTCAGAGTTCCATTGCAGATCAATGTAATTATTAACCACATTCATTTTAATCTTTAAACTTAAATGAATAATCTTCATCACAATTTCTTTTATTGTTTTATCTATTTTTTTTGTACAGAACATCTAAAAAAAAGATAAATATGACACACTTGCCAAACACAGTTGAAGATAGCAATTAAAAGTTTTACCAAATTTAGCCAGAGCACTTGCTCTATCAGTTACAATTGTAACTGCATTTAATGCAAAGCAAACTTGAATTCATGATATTTTGTTTGTATAAGTTATATAATTTTTTCAGTAGATAAACTTCCATAGATCTTGCTCATTCCTAAATTCTAGAATTTACCATATTCCATTTAAACATAGGTGATTCTGAGAAAACGTATATTCATCTATAAATGTATATTCAACTCATTTCATCTTGGGTGTATGCCAGTTCACATGTACAGATTGATAGCATTTTGTTTATCCTACTTAATATGTATATACTATAAGATGGCCACAACACTGTAGTATTTGTCTTGAGAAAGCATCTAATATAGACATGTAGTGCTAGAAAGCACAGAAATATTTGTTACAGATGAAAAGCATCCAGTAGTGGTGGTGGAATTGCTTGATACAGGATTTCTGTGTATTTGTTCATCATCAGCAATAAATGTTCTCTATTAACTGCGTACTTAGACAAATTTTGTTGCTACTGATATAGAAAGAAAAGTGATGAACAAGTCAATGATGTCACAAATAGCTAGTGGGTCACGTCTATACTGATACTCTCTCAAGATGAATACTGCAGTATTGGGGTTTTCTAACAGATAGATATTTTTAAATGTGTCTTTTAGTACAATAAAGTATGCTTTGATGAAGATTTAACTGCTACTTCTAGAAAGATGAAAGGCCTTGTAGAGATTCTATATACAAATGCATACTATGCTACCAATCACTTGCAATATCATTACTGATATATTGAAAAAAAACATAACAAGCAAAGAAACTTGAAAGCAGAGAGTAAACACATACTACAGTAAAACCAACATACACATGCACTCAAACAATAAATACATGTGCAAACATTCAACATTATCACAAACTTACATACGCACGTGTGCACACTGCTAGACAAGACAACACACACACACACACATACACACACACACAAGCACTATTCATATACACAGAATTTTACTATACTTACACTAAGACAACTACTACCACAGAGCTAAAGATCAAGTTAAACACACACTCACGCACACATACACACAGTCCTAAAAAACTGCATTCATACATAAATACACACAGAATTATATACATTACACCCACTTGATCCACTCTTGCTCTTGTGTTCTTGAAGTCTTCCATTTATTTCCAGTATATAGTGGCTTTGTGATTTGAACATGGATTTCTTTGGATTTTTCATATAGCTACTTTACTTGTTTTGTTTTTTCCTTTTTACCTCTTCTTCTCTTCTTGCTCTGATGAAGGACTTATATTTGAAACGTTAAGATGTTGTCATTTCTTTCTCTCTGAATCTAAAACTAATAACAAAACATTTTTCTGGTTTATCAAGTTTTTCATACTGTTTGTGTTACAGTTTTATCTCTGTCTCCCATCATCATCATCATCTCTCTCTCTCTTTTTGTGTGTATGTGTGTATACAAATGAGGTGCTCTCAAAATGTATCTGACTTTATTTTTTTCTAACAAAACTAGTGCTGTGTGGGCACTCCTTTAGGTAGGTGGTGACACCACCCTTTCTGTTCATGCCTTAAAATTTTTACTCCAGGAGGCCATGTCATTTCCTGGCTGTTAGGCCTAGAGTACAGATGTGTAGTGCACAATTGTCAAACGTTTTCATGCAAGATGCCTGAATGCATTGAGCAGAGACCATAAACCCACATCTCATCACTAGTGATGATGGTCTCCATGAAGTCTGAGCTGTGGTTTGCACAATCCAGCATGTCATGAGCAATTTCCATGCAGAGCTGCTTCTACTGCTCTGCCAGCACCCTGAAAATGAATTTTGCTGACACACTCTGCATTCACAAATCCCCTATTAAGATGGAATGCCCGATCCTGTGCTTATTCTCACATAGTGAGCAATTTCTTGGATTGTTTACACAACTTTCTTCCATGACTAATCACCAAGCCTAGTCAATCAACTTCTCATTTCAGCTAGTGGTTGGCCTGCCTGAGCATGCCTCAATCTCCACTGAGGTGCAGTCATGTTTGAAGTAGTTGTGCCACTCCATGATGTGAGTTTTTCCCATGGTATCACTATCAAAGGCCTGCTGAATTTTTGAGATAGTTTGAGCTTGCATATCACCAACCTCTTGACAAAACTTGATGCAATATCTGTTTGGTCATCTTGTGTGTAGACAAAAATCCAACAAGCATGCACTACACATCAGCACTTTAGGAGCAACAGCTGGGATGTCACAAAGCCTAGCAGTGCAAAAGTTTTCCTGTATGCATTAAAAGGGGGCATCAGCTTCCATCCAAAGGATTTTGTCCAAGAGGAATTGGTTTTGGTGGGAAAAAATAAAGTCAGGTACGTTTTGAATGCACCTTCCACATACATGCACACACACATACACACACACATGTTTACACAAATAATATCATCATATTTGTTTTAAAAAATTTTTCCATTTGTATAGATTTGTAAATAGCTCTTGCATAGCTTTTAATGGCATATCATTTGATTTGTATGAATCCATATGTGCATCTATGTGTTTATTATGTATTGAAAATATGTCTTTACGTATGTTTAAGCTAAGAATTGTACTTCATACAAGAAATAATGATATATAGCAAGCCAAGATGCAAATGATTTTGAGTCATATATTTATTGATCTTTCTTCTAGCAACCAACCAACTTCATAATCCCAGTGAAGATAATTAAGTGACAGTTGCTGTCACATTTAGGAACATTGGTTATCAAATAACTGCCAATATAACTTCTAGCTCAACAGATCCCTAAAAAAGAATAAAACAACAAAAACAAAAACACCTTCCAGCACTGACAGCAAATAAGAGAAGCAGATCATTCAAACTTTTGTTGTAGATACATGGCATTAAATAATGTAGATAAACCTTGCTCATACAATATCTCACAATACAAATGTTATTTTATTGCAGTAACTTTATCCTGCTTAGAGGAGCAACAGTATCAAATTGACCACCCGTTTCTCATTTGTTTATTTTTCTTTTATTGTAATTATTTCCATCATGCATCTGTATAAGCAGATAACATCAGATAAATAAAACATCAGATTAATAAAATAACATTCTAAATAGCTATATTGTGTTAGCTGAATAGATATGATATAAACAAATTATACACACTTCTCATATATACGCAATATAATACAAAATACAAAAATACGGTCTTGCAAGAGTTCAGACATTTACAGCCTGCAGTATTGGGAATGAATTTATTTCAATTCACAATAGAAATATAATTAAATTATACATCTGTAACAAAATATTTGAAAGTGATGGTGGTAAAATGTAGAATGGTCAAGAGACAAAAAAACAACAGAATTGTTTCTTTTATTCTCTAATGGAGGAAGAAGTGACGGAGATAACGCAGTATCAGAATAAAAGCATTACAATGTATACAACTAAGTACAAACTAATGTAGTTAGTATAAAAATAAATGAAAGAAAAGAAAAAAAAAATTAATCAAATGAAATTATACTTGACAAGAAGAGAAACATTAGTGTTAATGATAATTTTTGCTGTGGAAGACAAAGAAGAGAACTGGTTAGGAATCAAGTAGAGTGTAGGGCAGGGCAGGAACAGATCTTTGATAAGTACAGTGACTAGTATGAACATGTTTCATTCTCATTATTCCTTCCCAGCAATGTAGAGTCTAACACGTATCTTTCAGAACTTAAACCACTATGTTCTAAGTGTCTATTTCAAATATTTGACTGCTATCTTTCAAGGTGGATAAAAATAAATACATGTAACATAGTATGTTATTGTTGAGTCAACAATGACCTACTTTCAGTGTCTAATTAATATTAGTTTTTTACCTCTCCAAAGTTGAGATTTAATTAATAGAAGACATGATGAAACTATGGTTTTAATCTAAGTGATAAAGTAAATTAACAAATTAGTTTAATGATATTAGTTTACAAATTTATGGCAATGTATTGATTAATTGGTATGAAAGTAGAGAGAATGTTGCTGTGTATATAGATATGAAAATTAATTCATAGTTCTAACAAATTATTTAAGTGTGTGAGTCTGGTGGGTTAGAGATGGGAGGAAAGATGAAATGCGATAGTGAGAAATACACAACGGAGATAAAATATGATGGTTAAACTGAAAGAAATGCGAAAGTGGACATAATCTTTTTATTAACTGACCTAGGTCATTCAAATTTCAAATGTTGATAGAATAACTCTCTCTATACAAAGGTACTATTCAACATAGTCTCCATCACAAACAGCACATTTGTTCTATCAAAGAACCCAGCTCTCAAACCTCTTTGTAAATAATTAGGTGTATGCTGTTGTATCCATTTCTTCACAGCCATTTTCACTTTCTTTGTGCCATGAAATCATTTTCCTTGAAGAGTTTCTTTCCTTGAACTTAGTAGGGGATATTTGAGGGTGCTGAATCTGGGCTGTATGAGGGATGGGTGACCACTGACCATTTCAATTTGTCAATTACTAATTTTGCTGCCACAAATTTGTGTGGCCATGCATTGCCATGGGCAGTGAGAATTGTTTACATCCTAATCACTTTTCTATGCTTTTTGAGTAACTCAGAGTACTGTCTGCTGTTCACAGTACAACCATGCACCAGAAAAATCAAACAGAATGACGTCCTCCAAAACAATTACCATGACTTCCTGCATCAATGACTAGCCCTCTGACTTCTTAGGCATTGGAGAAGAGGTGTTATGCCATTTCATGGACTGAATCTTCATTTCTGAATCATAAAGATATGTATACATCATCCCATGTCACCAGACTGGGAAACAAAACATGTTTTCATTTGTTTCCAATGTTTCTAGCAAACCAAGGTAGATATGTACCTTTCTTTCTTTTTAATAGACTATCAACATCCGAACTACTCATCCTGCACACACTTTCCAGTAGCCAAAGCCTTCCACCATCTCTTGTAATTAATGTATTGTGACCACAGATCAGTAGTACAGCAAGATCTCCATCTTGTGTCTTCTCTGCCCATGGAAATTAATTCATCCACACACTGATGAATCATGTCAATCACTGTAGTTGATGGTCTCTCACTTTGTGGTTTGTGTTCAAATATGTTGGTAGAGTAACTTTTCCTCTATCAAAAAAAAAAAACACTACTCAATACAGCCTCATAATTTAACTAAGAGGTAGATTCAGAAATATATGAGCTAGAAGTGAGTGAGTAGAGTAAATGGGAGAGGGGGAAAAGAAGAAGAGGAAGATTACTGGAGGAGTTTATGGAGGTGAGTAAGAGAGAAGAATATGGAACAAAGACAAAAATAGGAGAGGGGGAAGGAAAGAAAAAGTGGGGGAGAAAAAATAAGAGGATTAGAGAGGAAATAAGGGATAAGTAGGGAAAAAGATATGAAGATAGTAAAATATGGAAAGACATAAATTATGGCATAGAAACAAGAAATGAGAAGAGAGATAAAGAGAGTAAGAACAACCAAGAATGAAAAAGAGAAGAGACAGTGAGAGAGAAAGAGAGAGAGAGAGAGAGAGAGAGAGAAAGAAAGAAAGAGAGAAAAAGAGAAGCATAATACTTTTTATTTTTTATGCCGGCAAACTGAACAGTTTTAGCTTAGAAGAGTTCCAAGAGATAATCTTACGTTGGAATATTGAAATATATTTAAATATGCAGATCTAACAACACACAAAGCAGAGGATCTGAAAATATTCCAGCAAATTTTGTTTTATTTTTTTTAATATGAGTAGGTTTTTTTTTTTTTTTTCACATTAGATTATAGTTACTCACTGCATCTATCATCTTTGTAAAAATGCATAAAGAATATTTAGATGGCACTTCTGTGAAATTCAATAGTTTTTATTTCACATGAAATGATATCACATGTGGCTAAGTAGCAATATATCTAGATTAGAAAATAAAAAATATCTCACATGGTTAAATAATAAAAAATATCTCACATGGTTAAATAATAAAAATAAATAAAGTAATAAGAATAATAAATAAATTGTATTAATAAATTATCACAATGAATAAATAGTTTATTTGGTTTAATTGAATTCACTATAATTATTAGATAACTATTAATTCGTTAATTATATCAAAATCATACCAATTAACTGAAGTCAACATTTTAAGCAGGCTCTTATAATTACAATTCAAAGTATGGGAGATAATACATGCAAACAACTGCCTGTTTTGGCTATAATTATACAAAAAGCTGTTGTGTTTTAAGTGCTAAAAGCGACTAAATTTCATAATCTTTGGTATCTTGTTCATAACCTCAGTTTTCTAAGCCAAAGCATTGATATTCATCCTTTAGATGTTAACAATAATTTCTAACATAGGTCAGAACTACAGATTTTGTAAGAGGTGAGTGGGAGTTATTGATTAGAGCAACACCAGTATTTGATTTCTATGTTATTTTAATAACCCTGATGTATGAAAATCAAAATTGACCTCAGCAGTATTTGAACTCATAATACAAAGGACTGGAACAAATACAGGTTTCAAATTTTGGCACATGGCCAGCAAGTTCAGGGAAGGGGGTAAGTCGATTGCATTGACACCAGTGCTCAATTGGTACTTATTTTATCGACCATAAAATGATGTAAGGCAAAGTCGATCTTGGCAGAATTCGAATTCGAAACATAAAGACAGATAAAATGCCACTAATCATTTTGCCTGGCCAACCATGAAAGGATGAAAGGCAAAGTTGATTTCAGGAGAATTTGAACTCAGAACATAAAGACGGATGAAATGTCGCTAAGCATTTTGCCTGGCATGATAACAATTCCGCCAGCTTACTGCCTTAAACTGGAGCAAATATCGCAAAGCATTTTCTCTGAAACACAATAATTCTAACAATTCAGCACCATACACAATAAAGACTTGAATTCCTGAAAATAAGATGTGATCAATAAATCCATCAGTATAGGTTTGTTTCCTCTGTTTTGTAATACCAAATTGTTGGCATGTTATGTATGATATGTATGTTATTTCTTTACTACCCCCAAGGGGCTACACACAGAGGGGACAAACAAGGACAGACAAACGGATTAAGTCGATTATGTCGACCCCAGTGCGTAACTGGTACTTATTTAATCGAACCCGAAAGGATGAAAGACAAAGTCGACCTCGGCGGAATTTGAACTCAGAACGTATTGGCAGACGAAATACTGCTAAGCATTTCGCCCGGCGTGCTAACGTTTCTGCCAGCACGCCGCCTGATATGCATGTGTATATACATAAATACATTTGGTTGTATAGTAAGATGTTTGTTTCCTGACCACATGGTTTCAGGTTCAGTCTTACTTTGTGGCATCTTGAGCAAGTATTTTCAATTACTGTACCAGTTTACCAAAGCCTTGTGAGTGGATTTGGTAGACAGAAGCTGAAGGCGGCGAGCTGGTAGAATCGTTAGCACGCCGGGCGAAATGCTTAGCAGTATTTTGTCTGCTGTTACGTTCTGAGTTCAAATTCCACCGAGGTCGACTTTGCCTTTCATCATTTTGGGGTCGATAAATTAAGTACCAGTTATGCATTGGGGTTGATGTAATCGAATTAATCCCTTTGTCTGTCCTTGTTTGTCTCCTCTATGTTTAGCCCCTTGTGGGAAATAAAGAAATAAGAAAGTGAAAGACGCCCGTCGTGTGTGTGTATGTGTGTGTGTGTGTGTGTGTGTGTGAGTGTATGCGTGACTTTCTGTTTGTCTGTCTCTGCTCTCCCCTTCCCACTGCTTGACAACCAGTGCTGGTTTGTTTACATTGCTGTAACTTAGCAGTTCAGCATAAAAGACCTCTAGAATAAGTAACAGAATAATAAAAAACACAAGTGATGGGGTCAATCTGTTTGAGTGAAACATTTCAATGTGATGCCCCAGCCTGGCCACAATCCAATGAGTGAAATGAGTAAAGGATAAAAGATGAAAGATATGTATGTATATGTGTGCGTGAGTGTATACATATATATAAATGTAAAAACTTACTGTTGACGTGTGTGTGTGTGTGTGTGTGTGTGTGTATGTGTGTGTTATTTGAATAGCCACGTGTTAATGGGATAAAAACAATTTATTCTGATACAACATATTGTGGCATTTGTTCTAGTTGATGTAACAGATTTATGCAGTTGCTCAACATACAAGAAACAGCAGTCTATTCTTACCACATGATGTTGAATAAAGGATACACACTCACTTATGCAATATACTGTGCTGTAAGGAAACATGGGATGGTCACGGCTGGAATGCCTTTGGTCACAGTTCTGCTTACTTATTTTTCATAAGGCTGAATAACAATAGCTGATGGGATTCTAATCTTTTATGGTTGTCCCTATAGAAGTCCAAATTTGCATTCAAGCTTTGTTTCTGCTAAAGTTGTGTACCATGGAGAGATAGATGGCAGTTTGCTTCAGTTTCATTTTAAAGTTAAGTATCATCCATACACAATTTGTGTATGAAAAGGAAGCCAAACAAATATAATTAAAATCATTATGAGAAAGATATCTTCCTATCATTAAAAATAGGAAAATACACAAAAACAAAACAGAAAAAGTAGCAGCATCAACAGAGAATTACATAATTCAGTTAATTAGATAGATGTATTAACAAATATCCTGAGAGATATAAATGGATTGATTGACACATTTTCTTTTAGTGAATAAAATTTTTAGCTAACACAAAGACACACATACTCACACTCACACAAACAGACACACACACATACATACAACACACAAATAAGATATCATTGACAGAAAATAAAAGCAAGAATCTACACAAGAAACTATGTGATAAAAGATGCCTATCTAGGAAAGAGACATTCTGTAGAACCTATTTTATAATGTACTCAACAAGTTGCTGTTGTTGCTAATAGAAAGAGAAGGTGCAATCTAAATTTATCAAAAGAAGTATATGATAACGGAATTAGTTTAAAGCACCAATCTGTGCTAGAGTAGGAGGAAGCCCTAGAGGAAACCTCTGCAATACTGGACATCAAATAAAATAAGCAAGACAATCCCTTACTTTATGAAAATAATTTTGTTTCTGATCTTGAAGCAAGTAATCACTGTTTGCTTCAAGAACTTTATACCAGGCTGAGTAAAAAGTAAGCAACGTTTTGAAACATGAAATTCATCACAATATATTTCAACAATGCAGATATTTTATTCAACCAAGTAAGTACCATTACAATCAATATATTTTTGTCAACAAGTTTGTTTATTCTGGTAACATGAAAATCTGAAGTTCTGGAGCCGATGAATTTGATTTTTGAATTCCTTCTCTTGCAGGAAACCATCAAGGTGCTTGAAAAAGTGGTAGCTGGTAAGAGAAAGATTTGGGGTATAAGCTGAGTGGAGAAGAACTTTGTAGCCAAGTTCACTCAACTTCTGGAGTATTATTAGTGGAACGTGTGGTCAAGCATTGTCATGAAGAATGACTGGCTCTCTTTTGTTGACCAGTCTGGGATGGAGGAGTAGCAGTTTTTCATTCATTTTGGCAATTTCATGGCAATATATTTATGCAGTAATGGTTTTACCAGGTTTTAAGAAGTTGTAGTGAATGAGTCCAGCAGTACACCCTCAAACAGTCACCATAATCTACTTTTTGAAGAGCTTGGGCTTAAGGAAGGTTTTTGGTGCTTCATTTTGGTCCAACCACTGTGAAGAACGTTTTTTGTTATTGTACAGAATCCGCTTTTTATTGCAAGTTACAATATGGTTGAGAAATGGATTGGTCTGGTTACAGAAAAGAAGCAACAAGCAAATTTCATATCTGCAATTTCTGATTATCCGATCACATGCAAATGGATACAGACAGTTTTCTGACTAACTTGAAGATCTTTTGCCAGTTCTCGAGTGGTTTTACGTGGATCTTTCTCAACGACAGTCTTTAATTGACTGTCATCAATGACTGATGAGCATCCATTATGCACATGATCTACCAGGCTCAGGTTTCTACTGTGAAATCGTTTAAACCATTTTCCTCACCAAACATATCGTTGATATTGCGAGCAGTTTCGGCTGCTTTATGTCCTTTTTTGAAGCTCAGTAGCAAAATTGCTCAAATATCGCACTTTGACAGTTCCATTTCAGATGATTGTAACAACAGGGAAAAAAATATCAATGTTAATTTATTGATGCATTTGGGCAAGTCTGTGTCTGTATTATCAGACAATTAAAAAAAAATGTTTAATAACAATTCAAAAACCTGCTACAAATACTTCATGGTTCAAAACTTTGCTTACTTTTTACACAGCCTGATACATTGTTGCTTTATGCTTTCTAGTTTTGAACAATATACATTAAGAAACCACTAACTTGCTAAAAATACTAGTCCTCGCAATCTCTTATGATGTTGTTGGGCAAACATTAGTAAAAATTGCATCCACAAAGAATATCAAGTGAGGAAATATACCAGCATGAATGAGCATCTGCTGATTTTGCTATATTATATTATCATAACACCTTGGATGGTGCTGCTGCTACACAAATAAACTAGATGATATCCAAAAGAAAGCCAGCTGGCTGAGTGGTAAAACTACACTATAAGACCACAGACTCCAACCTACAGGTGGACTGTCTGCATGCTCTGCCTATTCTACATGTACTACAGAGGCCTCTTTACTACTGAGAACTAACTAGTTGCACACCAGATCAACTTCACACCCATATATCTCATCCTTCTCCCCTTCTCTCATTATTTTTACAGTGTCTTACCTCTTACACATCACATTAATCATTTTTCTCAGTTGACTTCCCAAGAGCATAAGCACTACTATATTCACTTCCCAGCCAATAATTCTACTAGATCAACAGATCAATGAATATTATTGATCCCCCCCCATTTCTGCAAATGCTAATCATAATCTCCCTTCTATCTTTTATTTTTTAACTTGTTTCGGTCATTCTACTGTGGCCAAGCTGGGGCACTACCTTGGAGAAATGTTTTAGTTGAACAAATCAACTCTGGCACTTAATTTTTCAAGCCTGGAATCTATTCTATCAATCTCGTTTTGCCAAACCATTATGTTACAGGGACATCAACACAGCAGGACCCCTAGTCAAGTGGTGGTGGGGGGACAAATACAGAGACAAAGACACACACACAAACACACACATATATCAATGCCAGCATGGAAAACAGACGTTAAATGATGATGATGATATGTGTGTGTATATATATATATACACACACACACACACACACACACACACACACACACACACACACACACAATGGCCTGCTTTCAGTTTCCGTCTACCAAATCCACTCACAAATACTTGCCCGAGGTGCCACACAGTAGGACTGAAGAATCCAAAATCATGTGGTTAGGAAGCAAACTTCTTACCACACAGCCATGTCAAACTTTAAAATAGGATATTGAAAATATGCTATATTACTAACTCATCCAAGTTCTACAGAAAGATAATCGTGATGATGATGATGAAACCATCGAGAAACTTTCCATTTAGTCTATTTGCACAATGTAAGCCTGGCAGAACTCATTCCCCTCTCTCTTACTGCATTCCTCAGGAAAATGTACCATAACACTGAAACCTTATGAAACACTAGTTGATTATATATAACAAATTTTTGTTAATTAATTTGGTGATCTTTGAGCCACTGGGAGTCTTGAGTTTCGCTGGGCACAAAATGTTTTGCTGGTTACTGGCTGGTGGCTGTAATTCTCTTTCTTTTATAACAAACGCAACAAACTGCCATATGTCTATCTGTTTGTATCTCTTCTCCTAATACACAACAGCAGCAGCAACTGCCTCTTCCTCCTCCTCCTTGTTCTTCTTCTTCTTCCATGTTACTATGGGTGGGACAGTTCTGCAAGCTACAAGCCAAAAGACTATGTTGTCCTCCATTGGCAAAGTAGTTTTTGGCAAGGTTTCTATCACTAGATGTTTACATGTTGATGTGGCACCAGTGCCAGTGAGGTTACCTTGTAATTGACAACACCAAAGAACTGCCACAGCTGAAAAGTGAATATGTGAAAGAGGGTAATGACTTTAGGTGAAGTGATGTGAGGAGGAAGTATGATGGGGGAGATGTTTGCTACGTGAAGATGGTCAAAGTTTAGTGGGAGAGGGACAGAGTAGTTTGGTGATGGGATGGGTTGTAAAGAGGGGTTTAGAACTATCATGCATTATAGGAGTGGATACGAGCGGAAGGTGTAAGAAGAAGAAGACATGAGATAAGTTAAGGGCTGAGATAACATAACATCTGAGAATGTGAAAGAGTCGTGGGGAGAGGGACTTCACAAATGAAGAGAGATGTAGAAATGTTGTGTCAGAAGTAGAGAGGATAAAATAACAGAGGACCTATGTGGAGACAACAGTGAGAAAAAGAAAGGCAGGCAGTGGGGGACGAGTAGTTGAGTGCAGTGAGAACAATGAGAGAAAAATGGGGCTTGAGGGGAGCAAAGTGGTAGTTGGAGAGCAGAGGATGAATGCAAAGAAAGCAACCTAACAGAGAGGCATACAAAATAAGGAAATATATTAAATCATCATCATTGTTTAAACATCCACTTTTCCATGATTGTATGGCTCATGTGGGATTTGTTGAGCCAGATTTTCTACTCTTCCTGTCCTCAACCATCAACGATATTGAAGCAATGTAATATTCCTCCCTGGTTTGACAGGTTTATACAAAAAAACTGAAAACAAATATCATCATCTGCGATGGTGATACTCATTTACAACCAACATGTAAAGAGACACCAACATGCACATGCACATGCACACACACACACACACACACACACACACACACACACACACAACATAATATGTAGAAGTTAGGCTGTTGTGCACTCACAGATGCAAAATATGGTTTCTATATCTGGATCAGGCGATGCATTGTGTTCTTGAGTGAATCACCTCTTTTCACATTGCACCAATCCACTCAGTAAGCAAAAATGCATAATCCTGTAACAGACTGGAATGCTGTGTGGGGATATATATGCTACAGAATCCAGGAAACTGGCTTTATGCGCATTTTTGGATCAGGAGGGAACTTTGATATATATATATGCCTAAATCTTTATGTCCAATTTAACATGGATGTATTGTTAGTGTGCTGAATACTATGTCATTAACCTTGAGAGGACCTCTCAAGATAAATAAAACACAGTATTTGGTGCTCTAACAATATATCCACATTACATTGAACATAAAGGCATGTGGCCCAGTGGCTAGTATTGCAGCCCTCACAATCACAAAATTGTGGTTTTAATTTTTGGACTTGCGGCAGCACACCTGTTTCTGTCTTCATTCATGATCTCTCCTCCACCTCCCCCCCCCATACAGCAAGGCACTTGTTTCTGCCTCACTATAACCTTTCATCAAGATGCCCTTCCCCAATGCCTCCGCCCTTCTCAAAAGATTTTTGTCTTGCAGGTTACTTGGTGACTCTGTCAGTGAAGGTACCACTTAAAAAGCATCCAGTCCACACTGTAAAGTGGTTGGCATTTGGAAGGGCATTTAGCTGAAGAAACCTTGCCAAAACTGACCTCACCTGTGCTTGTGCCACATAAAAAAAACACTAAGTACACTCGTCTGTTTGGGTGCTAATAGGAAGGGCATCCAACAGTAAAAATACTGCCAAAACAGTCACAAGTTTCTGGTGCAGACTTCTACCTAGTCAGCTCCAATGAAACCATCCCACCTATGCCAGCATGGAAGGCAGATATTAAACAATGATGATAACGATGATGATGTATGTATGTGTGTATGTATATATATCATAGTTTCACAGTGTTGACCAGACCATCAGATGTTGTTATACACCACTGGTCACAATGCACTTCCAATTCTGTCTTGATTGCACCATTCTTTCTCATCTTGACTTAATCGTCTCCCTCTCATCATAGAGGCCTTCCATGTCACCTTTTCCAATCTCTTGGATACCACTCGGAAACTGCACCTGTCCACATGTTCTCTGTGAACCTCGTGACATTTCCAGCCCAGTGAAACTTGTGCTTTCAGTACTCTGCAATCACATTGTCCATTCTGTTCCATTCATGAATTATTTCCTTTTGAAAGTTCTCTTGTAATAATACTCCTAATATAGATCTTTTCATGGCCCTTTGCTTTGTAGACAATTATTATTCTATCTTATTCGTAGTAGCTCACATCTCACTTGTATATCAGACCACAGGTGGGATGGTGCTATTGAAAAGTCTGGTACATATGGTATTGTCTAGCTTTGTCTTGAAGACATCTTTTATTATGTAAAATGCCTTCCATCCTGTCCTTATTTTCTTTGAGATTTCATCATCCATATTTCAATACATATCAGCATTATAACATTCACACTTGCTCAGAAACACACACATACACACAGAGACATATACGATGTGCTTCTTTCAGTTTCCGTCTACCAAATCCACTTGCAAGGTTTCGATCTTCCCAGGGCTACAGCAGTATACATTTGTCCAAGATGCTTCCCAAAGTCATATAGTTGGGCAGAAATTGAACTCTGAATGTAAGAGTATGAAGCTGAAGGCATTTTTCTTTTCTTTGGGATTCTGCTGGTCCTAGTATCCATCACCTTTATTTTGATAACTGATATTAAAGATTAACACCTCTAATATCATTATTAACAACTGCTAGTTTAGAAAATATTTGCTGTTGTTTAGTTTCAATGAGGTATACTTGTTTTATTTATGTCTTTTTTAATAAGATCCTTCAAATATTCCAACTGATTAAATTTTGCAGCAATAAGGCAACGAGAGAACCTTAATGTGTTTGTTTAACCTGCAACAAGCAGCAGCCAAAATTTTCCTCAAATCACATTCTTTCATCTTAAAATTGAAGGACACATTAAATAATGTAATCCGAGTTATACAATGCTTGAAAAAAAGATGGAATCATCATTTGCATGTCAATGTGAGAGATCATAAATTTAGAAGCTGTTAATTATAAATGAAGCAAGCATTATGGGTTTGCATGCCATGAAGTTTATTGAATGTAGCCAGTGGTTGTTGTTATTGTTGTTGCATAGCTTGAGGTAAACTGTGATCAAAAGTGTGACATTCATGCCTATGCCAACATTTCAGGAATATCTTGGACTACATTACCCATCTGTCCTTCATAAGTTGGTAGAGTGAGATTTAAAGGGAAATTGCTTGCTAGTTTTAGCAGACACACCAACCATTGAGTGACTTCTCCATTGTGGACTCATATATTTGTGAGGAATATATATAGGTACAGGCACTACTACAGTGTTGTTAAGCAGTCTGCTTTGTAACTATGTTGTCTCAAGTTTGAGAGTTCAATCCTACTGCATGGTACCACAGGTAAGTGCCTTCAACCAGACTCTTGGGTCAACCAAAAGTCTCTGTTTGTAATTTAATGCTTAGAAACAATAGGGAAGTTCATCAGCGAGAATGTCTTTGGCATACAAAAAATTTAATCAATAGGTTGGTTCTTAATACTGTCAGTCTCTTGGGTGCCTTGAGCAGGGTCCATTCTATAACTAGTAATCTGGCCATTTTTTTCTGGTATCAGGTTCACCTCTCTTCTTCCCACTATTCATGCAGCTCATGAAATATATCAGTGGTGCTTCATTCTCTCATTTAATTAAGCTCAACCACTCCAAATATAATGAGTTATTTGTCTCTAATGTAAATAGCTAACAAACAAACCATAATTTACTCCACTATTACTAACTCTATTTTTGCATTTAATGGAGTTGAAAGGCAACATCTTTAATGTGAAGGCATGTGGTTTAATGGTTAGGGTTTCAAACTAACGACTGTAAGATTGTAGTTTTGATTCCTGGATTGAGCAATGCGTTGTGTTCTTGAGCAAAACATTTCATTTCACAATGCTCCAGTCTGCTCAGCAGGCAAAAATAAAAATTCCTGCAAGGGACTAGCATTCTTTCCAACAGGGAGTCCATACATCCCAGAATCCAGGAAACTAGCCCAATAAGTTTATATGACACCTACCTTTCATGTTAGTTTTTCTACCTCAGTGTTTGAAATCAAATGAAAACATTCTCATAAACTTATGTTGTGAATAATATATAATTATTACATGAATTATTATATATAATTATTATATTTAATAATAATACATAATTGTAATATTTGATTATATTATATAATTATTATATATAATTAATTGTATATAATTATTAGACATAGGACTTTGTAATATCAGCAACATGCACTGCACATATCACTGAGTCTTTATATAAATAATTGTTTCTATATAATAATTAGTGATATAACTTTGTGATAATACCGTACTCTCTCTCCATAACAACTGCATTACTAAAAGTGTACAAGAGATTATATGTTGATTTAGCTGTAATCTCAAAACTGACTGTACAAGTAGATGTTGCTGAGAAGTGCATTATAATTTGAATATTACTTCCAATATTACTTGCTGCAGTTTTAGCTGTTATCTCTGAATATTATTACACTGTAAAAGGAAATTTTTTTTATCTGTATGCGTGTGCCTGTATGTGGTGTGTGTGTGTGTGTGTGTGTACGTGTGTGTGCATGTGTGTGTGTGTGTGTTCATGTGCATGTGTATGTGTGTGTGTGTATATGTGTATGCGTGTGTGAGTGTGTGCAAGAGAGAGAAAGAAAAAAGTGGGGGAGAGAGTGAAAGTTAAGAAGAGACTAATACAATAGTCTTTCATAGTAGAAACAATATTCTTTTCTACTATAGGCACAAGGCCCGAAATTTTGGGGGAGGGGGTCAGTCCATTAGACCGACCTCAGTATGCAATTGGTACTTAATTTATCGACCCTGAAAGGATGAAAGGCAAATTCGACCTTAGCGGAATTTGAACTCAGAATGTAATAGTAGAAATAATATTGAGTGTCAGATGATGATGATAATGATGATGATGTTAATAAATATGAGGATGACGACGACGACGATGATGATAGTGGTGATGGTGGTGGTGGTGGTGGTGGTGAGGATAATGTGCAGGAGGAAACCAGTGATGACAACAGCGATGACGACAGCAGCAATGATGATGATGACGATGATGATAATGATGATGATGATGTCTTAAGTTTGCAACAATGCTTTCATTTGCTTTCATTTGCTTTCAAAAATTAAGGTTGAAAAACTAACAGTAAAGAAGTTGCCTCTAAACTCCATTAAATACAAAAACGGAGTTTGTTATACTGGAGCAAAAGAAGAGACATCATGGTTTGTTAGCTATTTACATTAGAGACAAGTAGCTCCTTTACTGCGGAATAAATTCCATTAAAATCATTTAAATTTCTTTGTAGCTTGGAAAGATAGTAATCATCGAATCAGCTACTGTAAGATGATATTCTTGCTATAAAACGATATCATCTACTTGTTAGAAAAAAAAAACAGAAAAAATATAAATAAATAAAAAAATATAAATAAAATAAAAGAAATAAATGTAAAGAGCATCAAACAAATAAAAAAAAATGTTATTTCTTAATTACATCCTTTTGCTAAAAGCTCAACAGTTCTTGATGACTTTGAAGTATGGCAAGTACAAATTTATTTTCAACTATAGATTAATTTATTTAGTTCAACTTTCTAAACATATGATGTAATAAATTCTATATTAAAATGCTATTTGGTTGAAATTTCTTCTGGAAATATTTTCCAAGATGGAAAATAGAAAAATAAATTTCAGACAAAGTGTGTCTTTTACTTGATAAACAAACCAATATGCATATAAAATTTGAATTTTGAAAATATTGACAACAAGCAAGAAATATTTACATCTAACAATAATCTACAAGCCATCTTCCTCTTCCAGTCAGGTATGAAACTTAAGGGCTGCCATTTTCAATGTTAGTACCATAGAATTTAGATTTTAGAGATACAGAACAAAGGCATGTAGATGAGTATTGTGTACAAGAAGTAATGTTTAAAGGAGCCCAAACCAGGCTCTTTATATTCAAGGATCATGTGCACAAATTCCTCTGGATGGATAACTAAGATAGAATGAATGCTGTAGATATATTCTTGGCAGGTAAATGGATAGATAAAGCAATTAAAATAATCAGTGTATATGACAATATTAATTAAGCTTAGACAATCAAAGGAAACATGAAGGCAACAGCTTATCTCAGCAGATGTACCCCCACTGAGTCAGAGACCAACAAAAGGATTGTTTCTCTTGCAGACTACCAAGATAACTTGTTGCTGTGATCTCATTATCATGGTTACTGAATTTAATAAGTATATTGGACAACTCCAGACAGCTAATCTGGTCTACATGAAAGCAATGGATATAGTACAAGGAATGAGAAATGTTCAAGGTTGTTGGAATTTCGTGATACACTTCACTATCTGCAACACTCTCTCCAAAAAGCCAACCAACCTACTTGATTACTTACCAAACAAGTGAATGTGTTGGCCAGATAAACTTCATAGTCACCAACATTAAAAAATATCAAAGTTTTCCGGAGTGAAGAATATAAAATACACGATATAGGCACGTTGAATTCTGATTTCAGAGTAGGAGCCAAGGAACTCAGAAAAACATGTCAATGTGAAGAATGAATGAATGTATGTAAGTTAAAAGATCAGACAACAGAAGTACTAGGTATATCTATTTATAAGTAGAAGACAGAGACCACTAATTTTGTGTACAACAGGAAATTTCTACCAAACAACATGTTTTGAGTTATAGGGTGGATCATTGGTTCCAACCTGATGGAAAGTGATATAGTTTTGGAATGGTGCAGTAGATACACTCACAAATGCTAAGAGACAGCCATAGAAAATTTGAAAGAAATATGGAAAACCAGGAATAATATCAAATTGCAAGAAGAGATGTGACAGCAAGTATATATATTTATGTAGTGTGGATAGAAACTGAAAGTAAAGTTTGTCAATGTCCTACAGTGAGAGGATCAGAGATATGATATGTTCTGGAATGTACAGCAATGTGTCAGTATGAATCAAGATGTTATTGAAGAAAAGCATTAACAGAATAGTAGTAGTACCTTCAGCAACGACATGATGAATGGTATTTGGAAATGTTAGACTGAGAAGTTGCTAAATGTAGAGGAGATGAGGAAGAAAGAGAGACTACTTCACTTTGACATAACAATCAGAGTGTCAAATGTACAAATGAAGACATAGTTAAGGATAAAAAATCAGGTAAAGCAGTGAAGCCATGAAGGTATTGTAGAGGTTCAGAAGATATCCAGCAGGTCAAACTCATACAGGTCAACCACAAAGTCATCAGGTAGTACAGGGAGCTAACATATCCTAATGATTTGTGTAGCAGTATCATCATCAACGACTGCTACATGAGCATAAAACATGCTCTAGAAAGTATCAAATGGATGGTCCAAATTATGAAAATATCAGAAAAAAATTAAAACAAATGATTT
The DNA here is from genome assembly GCF_046866305.1 of Octopus bimaculoides. Lineage (NCBI taxonomy): Eukaryota > Metazoa > Mollusca > Cephalopoda > Octopoda > Octopodidae > Octopus > Octopus bimaculoides. The sequence continues at coordinate 24,475,413 of NC_142945.1, read as the reverse complement.
GAAAGAAATTTAGTTTAGATGAGATACAGTTCAAATTTGTCAAGGTTTAGTGATCAGCCTCAGCCTGGTTATTGTAGTTACTATAGATATTATAACAAAGAAGGTCATGCTTGGCTGTTTACAGGAAGTCTTGTATGTGAGCGATTTATTTTTAATAGCTAAGTTTCTTGAAGATTTACTGAACATATTCTAAGTATAGAAGCAAAACTTAGAATTGAAATATATTGAAGTTAACTTGATCAAGAAAAGTTTTAGTTAAAACAAAAGAAACAGAATCCTACTGAAAGCAAGGAAGTAATCATGTTTAATAAGTAGAAAAAGAGCTGAAAATAACTTCATATGTCATTCTTTGTGAATATGAAATGTATTGGGATTATAGGCTGATTGATAAAGAAGGTAGTTCATAGTGTCTTATATCAAAATAGTGTAACTACTCTCAAAGCATCAGTAAAAATTATGGATAGAGTTATGAGAGCAATTAACTCTGCTGTTAACAAGCAGAATCCCTTTTAGAATAAAGAACAGAGTGCATGATGCATGGACACTGAATACAGAATATATATATATATATATATATATATATATATATATATATATATATATATATATATATATATATATATATATATACAGAGTACTTAAGATTAGACTAGTGCTTCATCATAGGCTAGCTATTGTCATCTCAGCCTATGGCCCTCGGCTGGGGCTACCGGGTGGTCTGAAAGACCAATTCTATGACACCCTCTTGCAAACTACCTCGTCGACAAGGGACAGGGACCTTCTCTTTGTGGCTGGTGACTTCAATGGTCATGTCGGACGTCGTGCTGGAGGCTACCATGGCATACATGGAGGCTATGGCTTCGGTTCCCGCAATGAGGAGGGAACCAGACTGCTGCAGTTCTGTGATGCAACCGATCTTATGGTTTGCAATACCAACTTCAGGAAACCTGCCTGTCACCTAGTCACCTACCAATCCGGCAGACACTCTAGCCAAATCGACTACATCCTCGCCAGAAATAGAGAAAGAGGGAGGCTTATAAATTCCAAAGCCCTCTCCGGCGAAGAATGTACACCCCAACAAAGATTAGTAGTCAGCGACTTCGAGATCAAGGCAATATGGGTGCCCAGAAGTAGACCGGCTTGGAGGAGAAGGGTATGGAAGCTTAAAGACCCTGCAAATGGACAGAGACTTAGAGACAAGTTACTTGAAGCATTTGACGAAATAGAAGGGGATATAGCATCATACAACGTGGAAGACAATTGGAGATTTCTGCGGGACAACCTGTTGAGAGCCACCGAACAGATCTGTGGCTGGTGTAAAGTCCCCTCTCGACCCAGAGTAACGTGGTGGTGGAACAAGGAGGTAGACGGGGCTATTAGACAAAAGAAACAGGCTTGGAAGGACTGGAATAACGGTGGTAGCAGGGAAATGTACCAATCTGCCAGAAGGGAAGCTAGGCGACAGGTTTATTTAGCCAGAGGGGAAGCAGATAAGAAAATATTTGCCAATGTTCTGCGCCGTGAGGACCAAAGACTCGAGGTATTTCGTGTTGCAAGACAGTGTAGGAGAGAGAACAGTGATGTCGTAGGAGAGAAATGTGTTCGCATGGATGATGATACGCTTGCACTAAATGAGGCTGCAAAGAAAGAGGTCTGGAGTCGCCACTACGATAGATTGCTTAATAAAGAGAATGAATGGGAGAAAGAGAGCCTGCCGTATGTCGACCCAACAGAGGGACCAGCTATCCGAGTTGACAGTACCAGGGTAGATAAAGCAATTAAGAGTATGAAGACAGGGAAAGCCCCCGGCCCATCAGGAATCACTGCAGAGATGCTCAAAATATCTGGCAGTGTTGGCTACAGCCTAGTCACCCGTATTACGAACCAGGTGATACACGAAGGAGTCATACCCAATGACTGGTGTAGCAGCACCATAGTCAACTGCTACAAAGGTAAAGGTGACGCTTTAGATACAAATAATTACAGAGGCATCAAGCTGTTAGATCAGGTTATGAAAGTTACGGAGAGGGTCATAGCCCAACTAATTAGGGAGCGAATCAATTTAGATGAGATGCAGTTTGGGTTCGTGCCAGGTAAAAGCACCACTGATGCCATATTTCTAGTGAGACAGCTGCAGGCGAAATACCTAGCCAAGGATAAACCTCTGTACCTGGCCTTCGTTGACATGGAAAAAGCCTTTGACAGGGTCCCCCGATCCCTTATCTTGTGGTCAATGAGGAAACTTGGGATAGGTGAATGGTTAGTGAGAGCTGTGCGAGCCATGTACAGAGATGCTGCCAGTAAGGTGAGGGTTGGAAATGAGTACAGTAATGAATTCCAGGTAGAGGTAGGGGTCCACCAAGGTTCCGTCCTCAGTCCCCTCCTATTTATCATAGTCCTCCAGGCGATCACAGAGGAATTCAAGACAGGTTGCGTCTGGGAGCTCTTCTATGCTGATGACCTTGCACTAATTGCGGAGTCACTATCAGAACTAGAGGAGAAGTTTCAGGTGTGGAAGCAAGGACTAGAATCGAAGGGCCTTAGAGTCAACCTAGCAAAAACCAAAATCCTAATAAGTAGGAAGGTAGATAAAACACAAACCCCTTCAGGTAGATGGTCCTGCTCGGTATGTAGAAAAGGAGTAGGTAGTAACTCTATAAGATGTACCCGGTGCAAGCTATGGACACATAAGAGGTGCAGCAATATCAAAGGCAGATTAACTACGAAGTTAGTTTTTGTATGTGGCAGATGTTCAGGTGCAATAAACACTGTAAACAAACAGGAAACAACTTCTATCTCATTCCAGGGAGAAAAAGTAGAGGTAGTCGATAGCTTCCGCTATCTGGGTGACCAAGTTAGTAGTGGGGGTGGGTGCGCTGAAAGTGTAGCTGCTAGAATAAGAATAGCCTGGGCAAAGTTTAGAGAGCTCTTACCCCTGCTGGCGACAAAATGACTCTCACTCAGAGTAAAAGGTAGACTGTATGATGTATGTTTACGAACAGCCATGCTACATGACAGTGAAACATGGGCTATGACTGCTGAGGACATGCGTAAGCTCGCAAGGAATGAAGCCAGTATGCTCCGATGGGTGTGTAATGTCAGTGTGCATACCCGTCAGAGTGTAAGTATCTTGAGAGAAAAGCTGAACATAAGAAGCATCAGTTGTGGTGTGCAAGAGAGACGATTGCGCTGGTATGGACATATGGTGAGAATGGATGAGGATAGCTGCGTGAAAAAGTGCCACACCCTAACAGTTGAGGGAACCCGTGGAAGAGGTAGGCCGAGGAAGACCTGGGCTGAGGTGGTGAGGCAAGACCTTCGAACATTGGGCCTCTCCGAGGCGATGACTACTGACCGAGACCTTTGGAAATGTGCTGTGCGTGAGAAGACCCGGCAAGCAAAGTGAGATCGTTGCCAGTGTCCCTGAACTGGCTCTTGTGTGGGTGGCACATTGGATGGACCATTTTGAGCGTGGCCGTTGCCAGTACCGCCTGATTGGCCCTCGTGCAGGTGACACGTAAAAGCACCCACTACACTCTCGGAGTGGTTGGCGTTAGGAAGGTCATCCAGCTGTAGAAACTCTGCCAAATTAGATTGGAGCCTGGTGTTGCCATCCGGTTTCACCAGTCCTCAGTCAAATCGTCCAACCCATGCCAGCATGGAAAGCGGACGTTAAACGATGATGATGATGATGATGATATATATATATATAGATTTTAAATTCGCTTTAAAGCTCCTATTTCAGTATGCCAGTTACTGACTATTGATACTGACTGGTGAGTCAGCTTTTCAGAGTTGCATCATGGTTATACTGATATAATGTAGGATGATATATATATATATATATATATATATATACAGTGAGAGAGAGAGAGAGAGAGAGAGAGAGGTAGATAGACAGACATCAGTGTTTGTTTTTATGTTGAGTTATAATAAAAACAGTTATATGTTAATTTGATGGGTTACTCTATACTTTTGTAGAGGGCAAATTTATTATTTTTATAAAGGAATGTTGTTGATAGCGACTTCGAAGTTTTAGCCAACTAGTCCATCGTCAAGAGCGTAGGCTTGAAACGTTAAAGACTTTTTCAATTCCCGAGAGTTATACTAATACATCTATTTGTTTTCTACATCACTAGTCTTCGTCTGTTGTTTTTTTTGTGAATTCTCCCTATATATATATATAGCTTGCACCGGGTACATACATACATACATACGTACAAAACTGGGTGTAAGTCTGTTGAGCCATTAATTGTTAATTAACTAAGTTTACATTTTCATTAACGATTTAACTTTTAATTTAACTTTGAAAATCCTTATCACACTAATTAACTTCCGTAACATTTAGCTTCTGTTAACTCAAGTTTATTAACACAAAAATTTCATAAAACCAGTAAACTTTTAAAAGTTTCTATTGCTTTCCGATTGTCTTAGCATATTTAGTATTGTACGGGTCATTCTTTTAACCCTGATGTAACGCCACTTATAAATAACTTGTAGGAGCTTGTTGGCCCTGTCTGGATTTCAAACCAAATCAACCCACTTGTTGCTTGCAAAGACAGAGGGAAATTTCTTTGTCTTGTCAAGAGGGAACAGTGATTGATGTGTTTCCACTTGATCTGTTGACTTGCTGAGGTGGATGTCAGCAGACAAAATATTGACTTCCATAAAGTGGAAAAAATAAATGGAAGGGATCAAGTTGATAAATATTTCTGTGTGAACAGAAATAGCTGTTACATGGTAGCAGGGTATGCTACAAATAGCAGCCAAATATTTTCCTTTCTGGAAAAAGGAGCCGTTTACGTGTGACCTTGATGGACATTCGTTGGAAGCATGCGAAATAACCTGGAAAAGAAAAAGGACCCGTGAAACAAAACTCCCTTGGTGGGAAACTTCGACGTCCCCACCACCTCTCCCACCTTTCTTTTTCGGAAAAAAGTGGCTTGCAGTGGGTTTGGATATGTTGAAGGCACCCGAAAAACCTGTGGAAAACAAAATTATTCCACACCGATTATACCCGTATTTCAGTTCATTCAAAATAATGTATCTCATCTTGAAAAGTGGTAAAATTCTTGTCAGTTGCTATATGGGATAGATTTAGTAACAAATCAAACAAGTAATATGCATTAAGAATTTCAGTTTTAGTGTTTATCCATAATGTAAATGCTTTTACATCTGTTAAGTAAATTTGCCTGCCCATAAAAGTCAAATTTACTCTGCAAGATCAGTGAAATTTACATAACTATAAACTAGTGGTACATAAAGTGCCCACTGACAAAATTTCAAATCTCTGTGTAAATAATTTATAAGCAAATATTGTGGACACACCTCTTGAACCTGAATACTTCAAAATAACGTGAACAAAAAAGTATTACATTTTTCAGATTAATATGAGCACTAAAGATGTTTTAGGTGGGGTTTTTTCTTACACACGCCCATACAACCTTCAACAAAGTAGCAGTCATGTGTACAACTTGTACAGACACATATCAGTACATAAACATACGCTCGCATGTACATACACATGTACGCACGCAGACACGTCTACACACTTACCTAAATACTCACGCATATACATAAGTACATGCATACATACATACGTATATATATCATGAACTAACTGTTACTTTATCAGATGCAGCATGGAATTTTGTCAGTGAACAGGTCAAGGTCTCAAAGCAACAAAAATGTTTTGGCAAATTAAATTAAAATGTTGAAGTGAATCTAACGGTTTTGTATGTTTCTTAAATGGCTTATAAACACCTTCCATGCTGCAGTTGTCTTCGTTCCATCATATGATTTCAGATCAAGTCACTTGCAATGCAAGTACTTCTCCGTAATATATATATATCATCATCATCATCATCATCATCGTTTAACGTCCGCTTTCCATGCTAGCATGGGTTGGACGATTTGACTGAGGACTGGTGAAACCGGATGGCAACACCAGGCTCCAATCTAATTTGGCAGATTTTCTACAGCTGGATGCCCTTCCTAACGCCAACCACTCAGAGAGTGTAGTGGGTGCTTTTACGTGTCACCCGCACGAAAACGGCCACGCTCGAAATGGTGTATTTTATGTGCCACCCGCACAAGCCAGTCCAGGGGCACTGGCAACGATCTCACTCGAAAATCCTACGGGAGCCAGTCAGGCGGTACTGGCAACGGCCACGCTCAAAATGGTCCATCTCATGTGCCACCCGCACAAGAGCCAGTCCAGGAGCACTGGCAACGATCTTACTTGGCTTGCCGGGTCTTCTCACGCACAGCACATTTCCAAAGGTCTCGGTCAGTAGTCATCGCCTCGGTGAGGCCCAATGTACGAAGGTCTTGCCTCACCACCTCAGCCCAGGTCTTCCTGGGCCTACCTCTTCCACGGGTTCCCTCAACTGTTAGGGTGTGGCACTTTTTCACGCAGCTATCCTCATCCATTCTCACCACATGTCCATACCAGCGCAATCGTCTCTCTTGCACACCACAACTGATGCTTCTAATGTTCAGCTTTTCTCTCAAGATACTTACACTCTGACGGGTATTCACATTGACATTACACATCCAACGGAGCATACTGGCTTCATTCCTTGCGAGCTTACGTATGTCCTCAGCAGTTACAGCCCATGTTTCACTGCCATGTAGCATGGCCGTTCGTAAACATGCGTCATACAGTCTGCCTTTTACTCTGAGTGAGAGTCCCTTTGTCGCTAGCAGGGTTAAGAGCTCTCTAAACTTTGCCCAGGCTATTCTTATTCTAGCAGCTACACTTTCAGCACACCCACCCCCACTACTAACTTGGTCGCCCAGATAGCGGAAGCTATCGACTACCTCTACTTTTTCACCCTGGAATGAGATAGAAGTTGTTTCCTGTTTGTTTACAGTCTTTATTGCACCTGAACATCTGCCACAAACAAAAACTAACTTGCTAGTTAACCTGCCTTTGATGTTGCTGCACCTCTTATGTGTCCATAGCTTGCACCGGGTACATCTTACAGAGTTACTACCTACTCCTTTTCTACATACTGAGCAGGGCCATCTACCTGAAGGGGTTTGTGTTTTATCTATCTTCCTACTTATTAGGATTTTGGTTTTAGCTGGGTTGACTCTATGGCCCTTCAATTCTAGACCTTGCTTCCACACCTGAAACTTCTCCTCTAGTTCTGATAGTGACTCCGCAATTAGGGCAATGTCATCAGCATAGAGGAGCTCCCAGGGGCAACCTGTCTTGAACTCCTCTGTGATTGCCTGGAGGACTATGATAAATAAGAGGGGGCTGAGGACGGAACCTTGGTGGACCCCTACCTCTACCCGGAATTCATTGCTGTACTCATTTCCAACCCTCACCTTATTGGCAGCATCTCTGTACATGGCTCGCACAGCTCTCACTAACCATTCTTCTATCCCAAGTTTCCTCATTGACCACCAGATAAGGGATCGGGGGACCCTGTCAAAGGCTTTTTCCATGTCAACGAAAGCCAGGTACAGAGGTTTATCCTTTGCTAGGTATTTGTCCTGCAGCTGTCTCACTAGAAATAAGGCATCAGTAGTGCTTTTACCTGGCACGAACCCAAACTGCATCTCATCTAAATTGATTCGCTCCCTAATTAGTTGGGCTATGACCCTCTCTGTAACTTTCATAACCTGATCTAACAGCTTGATGCCTCTGTAATTATTTGTATCTAAAGCGTCACCTTTACCTTTGTAGCAGTTGACTATGATGCTGCTACACCAGTCATTGGGTATGACTCCTTCGTGTATCACCTGGTTCGTAATACGGGTGACTAGGCTGTAGCCAACACTGCCAGATATTTTGAGCATCTCTGCAGTGATTCCTGATGGGCCGGGGGCTTTCCCGGTCTTCATACTCTTAATTGCTTTATCTACCCCGGTACTATCAACTCGGATAGCTGGTCCCTCTATTGGGTCGACATACGGCAGGCTCTCTTCCTCCCATTCATTCTCCTTATTAAGCAATCTATCGTAGTGGCATCTCCGGGGGAAATAAATATTTAGGGGTGAAAAACTATTCGTACAGAATAAAATTATGAGTTTCTATGCCACAAAATACTGTTAAAATATTTTTTTTTTAACTAGAACTTTCTCGTTTGTTCCAATAATCTCATCAGTTGTCATTTTTAAGTGTCAAAACGCTAGCTTCTTCATTCAGCACCGAGACAACATAAAGTAGTGCCATAATAATGGCGAAAAGTAAAGAACTCACAAATTTAGTGAAAAACTTGATTATTGAACAGTGGAAAATCAGGTAAATGTTATAGGAAAATATCAAAGACCCTTTGTATTCCATTTTCTACTATATCTTCATTTATTCAAACATATAAAAAATCGGGAACTGTTGAAAACAGAATAAGATCCGGTGCACCATGCAAGATTTCCCCTAGATCTTTAAGAAAAATGAAGTGAAGTATCGAAAAAAACCAGAAAGGAGTTGCAAGAAGATTTATTAGCTTCAGGGACTAGTGTTACACTATTAACAATCAGCAATGGACTTCATACAAATGAACTGAAGTCATGCTCTCCTAGAAAAACTCCACTGTTGACTAAAAGGCATAGATATGCCCGTTTAAAATTTGTTTATGAACATAAAGATAAATCTGATACATGTGTCTGTGTATGATTGTTATTATTATTATTGTATATATGTATATAAGTTCGAAACCTGAGGTCCGGCTGTAAAACATGGTAAATGTTTTTTTTATTTTGCATTCCCTGCGAAATTGCTCTTAACTGTGGTTTGAACTTTTTGACTAGTCTTTCTAGTATGTCAGGCAACCTGTTAAGGGCTCGCCTCTTTGTGCATAAATGTACACTAATTTATATATATATATATGAGATAAAAATGAGATAAAAATCCAAGGCTGTGAAAGATTTCAGAACATATATAAATAGGTCTTCCAGCTGTTTCCGGGATATTTTATATATCTCTTCATCGGAGACGGTGTGAGAAAATGGTTAAACAATATATATATATATATATATATATATATATATGTATTATATATAGATATATCTGTTTGTGTGTGCACCTTATGTGTGTGTATGTGTGTGTATATGTGTTTGTTTGTCTCCATAATACACTAGTTCAGCAAAATAGATATTGACAAAATAGGTACCAGTCATTAAAGAAGTAAAATATGGGAAGATTTGATTAATAGCCTTAACCCTTTTGTTACCAATCCACCTGAGAATTCCTTTGGTTTTATGATGCAAACCTCAGGCTTTTAAGTGATCTAAATTTAAACATTCCATGAAAATCTGTGGTTAATTTATGCTCCAATCATTAGCTTAATATTGATAAAAAAATTTTTTTATTAAATTCTTAATTATTTTCAAAATTCATTTAAATACAAGCGGTGTATTTCCACAAAAATATGGTAACAAAAAGGTTTAAAGTGATGTGCTAATATGGCTGCAGTCCAATGACAAATTAGAATAAAATAAAATAAAAGAGTTAATTTATTCATAAATCAGAAATTCTATAATTCTTTATCCTTATATCTTCCTGTCCAAGATATATTTCTATTGTCTTTCTCTCTCTTTCTTTTCCATCCTGCCTCTTTCATTTTTCATCTTCTCTCACTCTGTTCTATTCTTGCCAGACTAGAGCATTTTGTCTGACCATTAGCCTGCAGATGATCAAAATACTTCAACAAACCTCCACCCACTTAACCTCTGTGAACCCACCTTACACCATTGATAAGTGTGTACATCTATCTATCCATCAATAAATTACTCTGCTGACAATTGACCTCAATTGAACAAACAATGGCAGTAGATTGAGTGGAAATAGTCTTCTATAAAATATTTCCCTTTCATTATTTCCTAGTTCTTAGTTAAGATTTAAGGATTCATTATGAAATGAAGCAAGTATACACATGTTGGATTATAAGCCATTCATAAGAATAAATCAATACTTAATCACAAAGTCAGAAGAACACTTTTAACAGACACAATATATGAAAATTAGGTAAGGCAATAGTAGTCTGAGTTTGAAGTAGTGATATCATAAACGCTATTGAGAAAATAGTTTTAGCTAGATCATGATTTGCAGTCAAACACCATATCACTGATCTTTTCAATTAAAATATTTCCAAAGAAACCAGAAACCAAGAAATAAAAAAAAAGCTATACTATAAATTACACAATATAAATTAGTAGTGCCAAGTTACTAAGATGAGAAGTTACCGACAGCAATTTATAAGAATTACCAATGGATTTATTCATTTTGGTTAGGTCATTGTTTAACCTCAGGTCAGACCTGATCAGAAAGAACTACGATCAAAGATGTTCCAGGCATGCCTGCTTTGTTCTTTTGCTTTCTACCATAGTCTCTTTTAAAATTACGTTATACACTGCATCGTCTGCTTTGCAAACTGTCATGAATGATTTAAGGGAGATTTGGTTACTATTGCTAGCAGACCAACTGGCCAAATGGAGGTTATTTTATTGCTTGTACAATTAGTTTTGTTTAAATTTCTTTTCTTTCTTTTTTTTTCATCAGTTAAAATAATTACATAGGTGTCTACTTTTGACAGTAATATACCAAGAAGGTTTAGTATAGTATTTCTATTTGCCTATCAGTGCAAATATCAATTTGTTTGTGTAGGGGTGTACCGATAAGTTTGTACATGTGCACACGCAAATACACTCATGCACACTCATACATATGTATGCAAGAATGTACGTGTGTCTGCTTGTGTGTGTGTGTGTGTGTGTGTGTGTGTGTGTGTGTGTGTATGTATGTATATATTCTTTTATTCTTTTATTATTTTACTTGTTTCAGTCATTTGACTGTGGTCATGCTGGAGCACCACCTTTAGTCAAAGAAATCGACCCCAGGACTTATTCTTTGTAAGCCTAGTACTTATTCGATTGGTCCCTTTTACCAAACTGCTAATTTCAGGGACATAAACATACCAACATCGGTTGTCAAGTGATGGTGGGAGCACAAACACAGAAACTCCCACATGTAAATATATATATATAAATATATATATATATATATATATATATATATATATATATATATATATATATATATATATATATATATATATATTATATGCACAATGGGCTTCTTTCAGTTTCTGTCTACCAAATCAACTCACAATGCTTTATTCGACCCAAGGCTATAGTAGAAGACACTTGTCCAAGGGATGTCATGCAGTGGGACTGAACCTGGAATCATGTAGTAGGGAAGCAAGCTTCTTACCACACAACCATGCCTGTCTCTGTATAACCACTGCACTGTATATATATATATATATAAAGTCTCACAGGTCCTTTCTGAGCTATGGGCTCACAAGACCAGTTTCCCAAGCAATAAGCCAGTTCACTGCAGGATTACTCATTTTTGGCCTGTTGAGTGAACTGGAGCAACATGAAATGAAGTGTCTTGCTCAAGGACATGACGCATTGCCTGGTCAGAAATCAAAATCACAATCTTTCAATTATGAACACAACACTCTAATCCCTAAGCTACATGCCTCCACAAACACGCATGCATGCACACACACACACACACACACACACACACACACATACATCATTATTTATGTTCTATCTTAACATCTGGGCATCAGTAGGTGCCAATGCCAATACTTTTTCATGCAAATAAAATATGTACCCACATCGATTTTGTTGTTAATTATAATGGACAATAATTCATTACTAGGCATGATGTGCTAATTTTCTCAAAAAATTCCTTTTAATTAAGAAAACAAGTACACTTTTGTGTGATAAGCCCACCCACTGACATATACAGAAATACATGCATATACAGACACACAAGAAAGGGTGGAAGTTTCTAGAAGCACCTATTTTAATTTTGAGACCCAGCATCCAAATCTGCTTCAGGCTTGCTGACTTAAAAAGGGAAAGGACACATTCGTTGATGTTGTCATGGAACTACAATAGGATGCGATGATTAGTGCAAGAAAGATGTTGTTAGGATTAGAAGTTAACCTTGGGTTAAAGAACAAGAACACCACTTACTTATAAATAAACACTCTGTTGGTTATGATAAGAATTGTTCCAATTGATCTGATCAACAAAATAGCCCGCTTGTAAAATTAACATGCAAGTGGTTGAGCACTCCACAGATACATGTACACTTAATGTAGTTTTCAGAGAGATTTAGCATGAAACAACATGTGACAAGTGTGGCTCTTTGAATTACAGGTACAGCACATGTTTACCAGCTGAATGGACTGGAGCAATATGAAATAAAATGCCTGGCTCAAGGACACTCTATGCTGCTGGGAATCAGACTCAAAAGTTTGCCACCATGAGCCAAGTATCTTAGCTACAGAGCCATGTGCCTTCACTGTCACCAGTTTAGTATCAGTAACAATGCATGGAATGTTCAACACAAAACTGTTTCACTCTTAACAAAATATTTCTCCTGTTTAATGTTTCTGCAACTCATAGTTGAATTGAACTATGAAACATGACACTAGCTCAATCAGCTAACACTGCCTTACCTACATACAGTAACATTTGACTGCAAAGCGAGTTGCGAAAAATACTTATCAATATCAATTAGTATGAAGGGGAAATAACAAGATAAACTCTTTGTAATAATCACATGCAGTTGATAATGTTCTACTATTTCATAATTAAATTTCAATAGATTATCAAAAGTTCTTCCTATATTCTTTGTATTGTTCTTATGAAGTAATTAGATATTTCCATTATGTATTGCGTATTTCCACAGCCAATAATCCTAAAAGCAAGAAATATTTTATAAGGCTGAAGTTCATTTTATATAACCTACAAAACGGTGTTATTATTGTTATTTATTGCAACAAAAGATTTCCTGTTCAGTGCAATACTAAAAGCACATTAATAATCACTGCTGATAAAATGTCACCTACTTCTTGGTAAGCTATTAAAAAGGAAATAATATACTTGTATGTGTGTGTGTGTGTGTGTGTGTGTATGTGTGTGTGTGTAAGAATTGTTATGAACTGTGTGTGTGTGTGTGGTGAAGTGCATTAAGAATTAATGCAAGTAAATGCATGCACTCATACATGCAGATATACATACGTATGTACATAATATGATGTACAATTTATACACATATATAAAACAATTACTTCAATGTAAGTAAACATTTGAGTTGGTGTGTGTGTGTGTGTGTATGTCTCTGTAGGTAAGACACACATATATATAAACACACACACACACATATATGTATACACACATGTACACATCTATATCTCTCTATGTGTATGTACATCATATATATACATATACATATATATATATATATATGCATATACATATACATATATATATATGAATACATATATATTTTATATATATATATATATATATATATGTGTGTGTGTGTGTGTGTGTGTGTACATGTCTGTGTGTATATCTGTTTTCTCATACATGTATGTACATGTAAATGAAAAAATATATTTTTGTTGGTGTATTTGTTGTTTGCACCATTTTTTTTACCAGTATTTGTGCCCATGGTGCAATGAAGTAGAAATTCATTCTTGTAAACAGACATGCACACACACGCACACACACACACACACACACACACACACACACACTAATAGATATATGTGTGAATTGGGGACATACAAAGTGTGTGTGTGTGTGTACAAGTGTTAATTCCTACTTCGTTGCACTACAGAAACAAATAGAAAAAAAATTTGGTGCAAATATAATAACACAAGTATATTTTTACCTTACAGATATATCTGTATTTTATTCCAGACAGTTTTTTTAAAATATGTATATGTATATATTTCCATATTTACTTATATATATATATATATATATATATATATATATATATATATATATATATATATATGTTCATACACATACACACACACACACACACACACACACAGCCACACACATATATATATGCGTATATTTATACATTTATAAATGCATAATGCAAATCTATGTACATATATATATATATATATATATATATATATATATATATATAGATAGATAAAAAATTGTAGTTTAGAATCAGTAGTTCTTTGACTGCTATTTCTAAATTTTCAGTATGTTGGTGAAGCAACTTATGCTGACCCCTGTATATTTATGATTATATATATTATGCTATATAAACATATATATATATGCATACATGAAAGTCTATATATGTATGCGTGCATGCATATGTGTGTGTGTATGTATGGTGTGTTTGTGTTTGTGTGTGTGTGTGCAAAAAGAGACACAGAAAGAGAGAGAGAGAGAGAGGAAGAAAGGGAGGGGGAGGGAGGGGAGAATAGGAAACAAGAAGCATAAAGAAAAATAACTTGAGATAGGTTTACAATCAAAATTGCAAGTTTGATGCTTGGAGAAGTGGAAAGAGTGAATTATGGTGTTTTGGACATTGTCCTCCTTTGGAACATAGGTGTGGAAAGGAAAAGAAATCAAAAACATAAAACGAAGAATTCAAGCGAAATATTCTTCTGTGTTGTTTGTCATGCATGGTATAATTGCATGCATATGTGTGCCATTTGTGTGTGTGTGTGTGTAATTTGAAAGTGTGCTTGAAGACACAACGCATTACCAAAAATATTGGTCTTCATAAGCATTACGGAACACAACTTCTGAGTTACATTTTGTTTCACAATACCCACCAATTCTTGAGATTGGTTAGTGTGTGAAGTTCAAGTAACATTATATAGAAGAAATGTGGAAACTGTTCATATTTTGAAGTTTTATTTAAAATACAATATACACGTGTAACTGTAAGCCAATCTGTCTGCGGATACATTAAGATGTTATTTAAAGATATTTATACACATACACACACACACACACACACACACATATATATATATATACACATATTACAGACACACATACACACACATGATCTCCCTTTCACTGCATAGATACACACACACTCATATATGTATATTTGTAGACATGCATACATATATATATATATATAATATATATATCCACACATATATATTTACATATATACATATATATATATCCATATATATGTATAGACACATGTATAATTACATGTATGTGTATGCATACATGTGTGTTCATGTTTTGTATGCTTTAATGCACACACACAAATACACAAAAGCATATATATAT
>NC_142945.1:24432799-24457799 GCF_046866305.1 Octopus bimaculoides | reverse complement strand
CTGGTGAAATTATGAGGAGACAATTCACTATGAGTTCATTCAGGATGGTGCAACCATCAATGGATGTATGCCATTGTCCAGCAAAAATATCCAGCATTGGTTAACAGAAAATGAGGTCTTCTGCAACAAGACAACACAAGATCTCAAACCACACCAACAACCTGGAATAACTTTGGGAACTTGATGAAATCGAACTGATGTCACACTCAGCATACAGCCCAGAACTAGCTCCTTTTAATTGTTACTTGTCCCAATCCATGGTTCACTTCTTTTGCTCATGATTTGTCATTAACCAAGAGGAGGAATAATCTTCAGTGAAAGAGTTCTTCACCTTGATGGACAAGGACTGGTATCAGTGTGGGATCAAAGAACTTGCAGAAAGATGGCTCCAAATTGTGCGACCTGATGGCCTCTACTTTGATTACTAGGCTACTTTTGCTGTAACTTCAGGAATAAAGCAAATAAGTTACCAGAATATTGCAAAACTTTTGACCCAACACCACAAATATGATGGCTAGGTATACACACACACACACACACACACACCTATAGTTAATTAAGAATAAAACATACATCAAAAGGGATGCACACTATAAAAAATAGAGCAGTAATTGTTACAACAAAAGCCCTTATATCTTGGATATAGAGTTACCCAAGGTTTCTCATCCACAGAACCAAAGCCTTCTGGACAGCTTGTCAGACTCTATATAAAGACAAAAATTAAAACCTTCTATGACGTTGATGTGAGGAAACATCCAGAAAGTGAGAAATACATCTAAACCAAAAGTTTGGTGGTGTTAAATCAGGTGATCTTGGTGGCCAAAATTCCTTCGAAATAATCCATTCACTGAAAAACTCTTGAAGTAGTGCCATGGTGATGCACGAAGTATGTGCTGTAGCTCCAACTTGCTGAAAGTATGCATTATTAATTTCACTTTCAGTGAGTTGGCCTACAAATGGACAGACAATATTTGAGCAATATCACTCGATGTTGATGGTGTCTTCAAAAAATATCGGTCCCACAATTGCTATCCATACTCCAACTTTTTGGGGATGCAAAGGTTGCTCATGTGTCTCGTGTGGATTCTCAATGTGCCATAACCTTGTGGTTTGTGAATTTATGTCCTGACAGATGAAACCAAGCCTCATCGGTGTAAAAACACCCATCCAACACTTCTATACCTTTTCAGGCAGCAAAGTTTTGGAACTAATGGCAATAATAAAGCCTTTTAGCATGATCCGTAGTCTTCAATTCTTGAATGACCAGCACTTTGTATGGAAAGAAATTTAATTTCTTTTTTACTGCTGTGTGAGCACTTCCTAGGCTGATTTTTGTTTCTTGTGACAATTAGCGTAAGGACATTGATGGGCTTGCGTCTTCCACTGAGCCTGTGTTTCTAAATTTTCTTATAAAATCCTGTACAGTGTCACAATGTGGAACAACAGTATTTGGATAAGTTTCACTGAACTTCTGTTTCACAGTATCTGCGTATTTGTTTCCAGCACAAAACACCCATTCAACTAAAAACGTACGTTCTTCAATGGTTAATGTGTCGATACACTGAAAGGTACACAATGACTGACACCTGGCTGCTCATGCAGTGATAGCCAGGTTGTGCAAGCACAAGATGAAAAGAATTCACTGCAGGGAGACATTTGGAACTCCCTGTACATACATACATGTTTGTATATATATATATATATATATATATATATATATATATATATATATATATAGATATATAAGAACTACCGTTACTGCCAAACAAACCCACACATGTTTTTGTCTACATTACTATGGTATATATAAAAATATATGAATATATACATACACACACATACACACACATACATACATACATATATACATACATACATACATACATACATACATACATATATACATATATATACACACACACATGCACACATACATTCACACTTAAACACATATATGTGGTCTGATCAATGAGTATCCAAACTGTTGCCATAGTAATGAAACTAAAGTATGCAGAGTAAGGCCACCTGGTGTAGATTGACCTTAAACTCTGCTCTGCATGTGTATTGAGTTTTGGCATTCTAGCTCACTTCTGCTATATACAGCAATGCTTGGAAGGAAGGTGTATAGAGTGTGATCATCGAATTAACCATGCCAGAAAATATCGAGCATAGAATCTGCATAAAATTTTACCAAAAGCTTGGTGATACCTGTCCAAAGGCCTACACAAAGTTTTTAAACAGTTTTCAGAGTTCAAGGTCAATCTTCACCAAGTGGCTTCACTCTGCGTGTTATAGCTTTGTTACTATGGCAACAATCCGGATACTTATTGATCAGACCTTGTATACATCTGTGTACACACATATGCATATGTATGCATGCATAAATACACATAGATACATGCACATAAAATCATATCCACCTATGCACATACCTATCTACATAAATTTATGTGTGTACATGTATGTATGCATGTATGTACATATATGCACACATGCATACATGCATATATGCATGCATACACACACACACACACACACACACACACACACACATACACACACACATACTCACACATATATCGATATACTTAATGCATTAAATTCACTGGATATTTCCTGCCTGTTACAATGCAATCAAATTCACACAGAGTTTGGATAAAATGATAATATACAGAGAGAAATAGGCATAAACGGATAATTAGTGAAATAGTAAGACATATAGAGAGTAAACTCAGTGAGCTATTTTCATGTCAACTGACACAAAGATAGAATACGAGAGTGTGTGTAGGAATGGTTATGTGAGTATTTGCATCTCTTTGCTTATGTCTACAAATGAGTATATGCAAATCAAACATTATATAGTACTGGCAATCCTGTCTTTGTGGGTATATTGATGAAAACATTATCAAATGTGCCTTGTATTTAAGATGGCATGTCCTTATTGGGTTGTATGTATGTGTGTATATATGTAAATATACGTATATACGTATATTTATACATATACACATATATATATATAATAATAATAAATGGCAAGTTTGTGTGTTTGTGAATTTGTTACTTTAATTCCTCCAAGTCTATCCAACAGACCTTGATGAAACTTGACACATGTGTGGTACTTTTGCCCATGTGGTCACTTATGCACTTGGAATTTTTTAAAAATTCAATTTTTCACCAGCATCGATTTTCCAAAAATCATAAAATTTCGACATTTTTGGCACTAGCCATGTCAATAAATGTCGAAATTTGACGAAAAAATGTTTCATGGGTATAAAGAGACAGCTTATTAATGGTAATCTATTTAGCATTTGCTAATTCTTCATTTCAATGTGAATTGGTTTGATTTGCTAAAACTTATTATTTCAATTCGTTGTCTTAATTCCACAGCATTCCAGGGTTTGATTAGGTAAGAGCATTTTATTTCTCAAGCAGAATTTAGACATCTTGCACACTAGCTGTTGTGACATCAATTTGACAAAATCTGCCCCAAAGTTTAAAATTTCACTATTTTATGCACATGCATAAAAATGACGATGACACAGGTTTGCTACCAGACTCTGTTCATGTTTTTGCCAAATTGGTCCTACCCATTAATATAGATTTAAAATTTTTAAAGAATGCCAAAATTCGCCGAAAAATGTTTCATAGCTATAAACAGACATCTTATTAATGGTAATTTATTACCAGGTACTTCCCAGCAGTATACTGGATAGATACTATCCCTTAGTGGGTTGAACCCCCAACCCCTAACTCTCTCACGTTATATATATATATATATATATATATATATATATATATATATATATATATATATATATATATATAATACACACACACACACATGCAGTTTTAAATAAACATTCATGTCTATATATGTGTGAAATTTATGTATGTCTGTCTGTATATGCATTTATGTATATATATATATGCATATATATATATCTTTATATATATATATATATATATATATATATATATATATATATATATATATATAAATTCATATATTTAATTGGTGTGAAGGTGCTAATACTAATATTCTGTCTTTGCTGCATGAATATCAACAAAAAAATCACAAATCATCAACTGAAGACAACCACCAAATTTCAAGAGACTTCTAGCATAGGCAAGATTCACATCAAAGAAAGAAATAATGCAAGTAAAAAGCTATGAAGACCTTCGATGTGGGAGATGTGAAATAATTGAGCAAGGAGCAACCAAAAGATTTAAGAATGGGAAGGAACTGAGAGTGAATGAAATCATGTATTGCAAAACCAAAAAAATTTCATCTCCTACATCACATGCCCACAATGCAATGAGAATTACATTGGAGAAACAGGGATAAAACTAACCAGTTGTATAATAGTGCATCAACAATGAATCAAAGTTCATCTCTTAGGAATGTACCATGTACTAAACATCTAGACATTTGTGTAAATGGAGAATTTAAAATATTCCCCTTTTAAAAATTAAAAGATGAAAATGATCAACCACGAAAGGCAAAAGAAGAATACTTTTAAGAATTCTAAATCTGAAGCTAAGCCAGAAATAGTCAACATTTAAAATAGTCAATAATTTAGCATATTCCCCATTTACAAGATATAAGATGAAAATGGTCAATGGTGAAAGGTAGAATAAGCATACTTTATAAAAATTCTACATCTGTAACTAAGACGAAAATAGTTAACACTATTATAAAAAGACTACTCTTTCGTTATGCAATAGTCTGGAACACATGTGTTTGAAAAGTTGAAAAACGACAGTGCTTACATACAAAATGCCCACTAGACAAAATGTTAAATACAAATTTCTTCTGCAAAGGTTAGTGATGTTCTGTAAAATAAAAGAAATAGTTGATAACTTTTAGAAACATCTTTTTTTAAATTATGTATGTATGTATGTATGTATGTATGTATGTATGCATGCATGCCTTCCTGTCTGCCACAACAGAATTGAGATCCTAAAACCAAGGTGCCACGTAAAAAGCACTGGTGATGGTGCTACTTAAAAAGCACTCAGTACACCCTGTAAAGTGGTTGGCACAGAACAGACTATGGAAATCTGATGCAGCCCCTGGTTCTGCTAGTTCCTGCCAATCCATCCAACCTATGACAGCATGGAAAATGGATGTTAAATGTTGATGCTGATAATGTTGATATATATATATGTATATATATATATATATCCTCATACTTGAAACTAAAAAGGAATTAAAGTGGAAAGTTCAAGCATGGAAGCTAAACTAGGAATTGACTCAAAGTATACTTAGCAATGTGTAAAGTTTTCCTAGGGATGAGAGAAGACAGGACCATAGTATCTTGCAGGAAATGGTCTTACTTGATATGTGGAGAAGATGTAGGTATAAACACCATATGCTGTAGCCAATATATAGTATGAATCTATGTATCGTAGAATTGCAGGCAGACTAACAGAGATTGTAAGCTTCATATGTGATAGATACACTGGAGCAATATGCACTATGAACACATGAAGAGAGTCAAAGTCAACTCTCTTAAATTCCAAATGGCTAGAAATAATTTTTGTTTCTGAGAAGTAATTAGCCAAGAAGGTGGTTGCTATGAAAATATAGGAGCCACACTAAGGACATGTTGAAAAAGTTCAATGAACTTCTTCCACTGCTGGCAACAAATCTCTTTTCTTTTAGAATGAAAACCAGATTGTTTCATTAGTGCTGCAGTGCAGCATGATGGTGAGACATGGACCTTGGATGTAGAGGACTTGAGAAGACAAAGAAGAGAAGTGAGAATGCTCTGGTGAGTGTGGAATGTAGGAATGAGTGAATGACATAGTATAGATGTGCTGAGAGAAAACTCGACTGAAGAAAAATCAGATGTAGCATGCATGGAAAAAGACTGCACTGGTAGGGTTATGTAATGTTTATGGATGTGGACAGTTATATAAAGAAATGCCAATAAATTAATGTGGATGCTACATGTAGAAAAGGAACGTTTATTTCTAAACCTTGATCCTCATGAAGAAGATGTCAAGAGACCAGAATGACTGGTGATGTGCAGTTCTTGAGAAGATCTGCCCAACTTAGCAAAACTAAGTTCTAGAAGCACTATGCGTATGTATATATATATATATGTGTGTGTGTGTGTGTGTGTGTGTGTGCACAACTGGGCCTTTGGTCCAATTTCCCTGCTAAGACAACCTCATCACCCTTCTCTGTAACTGCAGATATTCCTTGATATCACTTATTCTCTCACTACCAAAAGCAATTTAACTTTATATGCCTCCGTCTTCTATAATACTGTTCTCTACACCCACAGTTTGTATTGCCCTCACTCGTCTGAGCCACCAAGCCATCTCACCTTCTCATCAACATTCGTCTCTCACTCTCCCCCAGCCCTTGCACCCTAAGTAATCATTCCCATCTCTCTCTCTGTCACCTTTCCCTGTTTTCTGCATCATCGTTACTATTCTGCTTGTAATGCAGTTTTTTGCCACTGTCGTACCTGTCTTTTGACAATGGTTGTTGCTCTCACAGATATTGTTATATTCTGAAGCCATTGATAGAATGGTTCTATCTGACACTGTACGACCCCCACTCCCCAGTCGTACAGTGTTATTACCCTCAAAAGACTGGATAGTTATAATGTCCACTCAGTATCACAGTATAATACTGTATCAGCACAAACACGACTATCAACACAGCTTATATGTATTCTCGACCTCCTGACCTTCCTGACCTTTTACTGTCAACCAGCTCCAGGTCTATTTATAATGACTACCATGTCTTATTGGGATGGGTGTACATTTTCTTTATACAACACTGTTATACTTCACCTCTATTATTATTGACTGCCTCCAAACATTACCCATCATTCTTTACATCCACCCCTCAATCCAACCCAATCTCTACAGTTGTCACCTATTATTCCTTACCTCCCCTACTTATTCATTCAACACCTGTTCTTTAATCATTATATTCAGTCCTTCACCCATCCTCCCTCACTCTCCCAAGCACTCTTGCAAACTCTATCCACCCACACCTGCAGTTCATCTATCCCCCACCTTTTTCTACTCACCCTGTACCTTGAGAGCCCTCATGATGCTGTCCTTTCACCTGCCTGATCCTGTCAAACTGTCCAACCCATGCCAGCATCAAACAAGTGTTCAAAGGTGATGAAGTTGGTGATGTGCATATGTATATGTGTGTATTTATACAGCATTACTCATACATGTGTGAAGGCACTTGGCTTAGTAGGTAGAGCATTGGGCTCCCAATCATGAAGTAGTGAGTTTGATTTCCTGACTGGGCTGTGTGTTGTATTTTTCAGCAAGACACTTTATTTCACGTTGCTCCAGTTTACTGAGCTGCAGCAATGAGTTACAACATCACAGGTGCCAATCTGTATCAGCCTTTGCCTTTCTCTTGGAAAACATCAGTAGTGTGAAGAAGGCAGGCTGGTATGCAGGATGACAGCTAGTCTTTCATAAACGACCTTGCCCATATCTGTGCTTTGGAGTGGAACTTTCTAAGAGTAACTCAGTGATCATTCATGACCAAAAGCGATCTTTGCCCTTTTCACCTACCCAAAACAACATTTCGACACACACACACGCACACATATATATGCGAATAATCAAATATGTAAATTCAAATCAGGGACCTCAAAGCAATTGAAGACCTATTTAGATTTTAAATTCTATTTTAGTTAATTGATGCATTAAATAACTGGAATCATAAAATATTGAAAATTTGTTTTGTTCTCAAATAAGCTTTTGTTTGTTTATGTCTATGAAATATCTCCTTTAAGCAATATATGTACATATGTGCATACATACATACCAATATGTATTTATACACACAGACGTATCTGTCTTTTGACAATGTGTAGTTATATATGAATCCATCGATATGAATATATGTGCATATATACATGAATACACTTATTAAAAGAATATTTATGTATGTAAATGTATACACACACAAACATACATAAATATTCTTTCAATAAATATATACAAGTATTTATGTGTGTGTGTATATATATATATTCTTTTATTCATTTCGGTCATTTGACTGACTGCAGCCATGCTGGAGCACCACCTTTATTTTAAGGATTTAGTTGAAGAATTTGACTTCAGGATTTATTCTTTGTAAGCTTAGTATTTTTTCTATTGTACATATTCGATGGGTACATAGTCTACATATTCTACGGGTACTTATTCTACAGGTACATAAACACACCAACATTGGTTGTCAAGTGATGGTGAGGGAACAAACACAGACACAAAGACACACATATAAATATATATACATATATATATATATCTAATATAATAAATGCAAAAACTAATTTCTGTGTGTCGATGTCTTACACTTAGCCTCCCTCTTTCAATATTCAATGACACTCCTACTATTCCTCATGATGGGATGAGAGTAATAATAAGCATAGGAATGGTGAGGATGGTACCGAGACAGAGAGAGAGAGAGAAAGAAAAAGAGTGAGAGAAAGAGAGATAAAGGAATTCAGAAAGAGTTGATGGTGGCAGTGGGAGTAATAATAAAAGAGAGAGAAAGAGTGGGCGTGTGAGAGAAACAGGGAGATGATGTACAACTTTGTTTAATCATGTCTCTTTGACAAATTCTGTCATCAACATACTGAGTACTATCATTTTTGTTTTATTTTTTGCTTTCTTTAATACACACACACACACGCACATATACACACACACACAGATGCACGCACACACACACACAGTTACACAAACATATATATATAAAATACACTTTAATTGAAATAAATTTTCCCAAAGATTAAACATATCTAATATAATAAATATGAATGCCAGTGTGTCACACTTTTTCAACTTTACTCCTAGAGGCCGTAGCCCAACATATCATACCATTTTGGAATCAGGCTAACTCTATGAGTAAATTAAAAACATTCTGGGCCAAATCTGGACCCACATTCCTGAAATTTTGGCTTCCCAAGTTTTCGTTACTGTGATTGTTTACAGCGATTTTTTTATGTGACTTTTTACAACAAACTTTTTTGTATGATAGCAATTTCTATAATCTAAAGGCTAACTCTGTGAGTAAATTAAAAACATTCTGGGCCGAATCCAGACCTGCAATCCTGAAATTTTGGATTCCTATGTTTTGATTACTGCGATTTTTTGCGGTGATTTTTGTTACAGGATTTTTTGCAACAAATATGATCATCATTGGGATAATGACTCTGGAGGAAGCAATTGTAAAAATATTTCCAAAACAAGTCAGAGATCTGTTTGCAGATCTTTCCATTTAGGGTCAGTTGCTTAAAAGCTATATACTAGCTTAAAAGCTGCCTGATAGGGTGGCATTTAAGTTAGTTTGTATATACATATATGTGTGTGTGTGTATATATATATATATATATATATATATAATCATGTGGTTAGGAAGCAATCTTCTTAACACACTCTCTCTCTCTCTCTCTCTCTCTATATATATATATATATATATATATATATATATATATATATATGTATGTATGTATATATGCATATAAATGAATCAATCTCTCTCTCTTTCTCTATGCATGTGGGTGTTTAAATATATATCGGTATGTATGTATGCACCATCATAGCATTGCACACCTACGAAAGTTCCTTATTTTCTTCTTTTACCCAGGCTTGATAGTGGAATGACAGGGATTTTTTGCATGCTTAATTATGCCTGCTTTTGAGCACTCGTTGCAATGAACTTCATGGTTAACTCCTGTTTCAATAAAAATATTCTGATAGATGGATAATGTTGTGAATTTATATAACTTTTTTACTGTTATGTTTTTGGAACTAGTTTATGATAGATTTTCTACTTTTACATTGCATAAGTCCTGTTGTTTATCACATTTTTGATTTGATGTTTGCCAGTTTTTTTGCTTTTTTTGTTTTGCTTGTGCTCTTTTATAGCGCTTATTAATCTGCATAAAATATGGTGGCCTTTCAGTGATATAATTGTCTTTCTGCAGAACATTCACTTCTGCTGTCAGTTTATAATTTTGATGCAAGGTCTTCAACTTCACTCCTTATTGGTTTATGCATGTTAAGGTTTACCTTTTGTGTGTTTTTGTTATGCAGTTATTGAGGGGTTTTGTGGATGTATTCCTTTATTTTTCTTTTTTGTCTTGTTTGCAAACAATTTTTTTCAGAATCACACAATGATCCGATATCAGTATGCGTTTTGTTCCATGAGGTGAATTCTTGGTTTGGGATTGGACTCACTTTTTACATTTGGGAATGGACTCACTTTTTACCTTTCTTATTTTCCCTGGATACAATGATAAAGAACACACTGTACATTGCTTGTAATAATTCTAGCCTGGAAAGGTGCAATGGTAAGTTAAATCTTGAATAACAAGCAGAAGGCAACTCTTTAACAAAGTTAAAAGGCTGTTTAGAATGATGAGTCTCCAACAGATCAAGTTTACATATTTTTCCTTGTTCATAAAGGTATTTTGTGATCTAAATGCAACTTAAATTGAACTCTTTTGCTAATTCTTTTGCAGTGGTTTTTTTACCTCAACTTCTGAAGAAATTCAATATTGGCAGAATTTGATTGTCCAGATTGAGGACAATCTGCAAGAGTAAAATTTCCTGAGTGAAACTGACCAAACCCTCGTTGGCATGTCTAGACCGTCACTTAAAGAATGATAACTGTAAGTAGAAAAAATATTTGTTGATGCTTTTATTGATGAAGAGCCCCTTATGAATTCATACAGCATGCAGTATCTGATATAAACTTATCTTAAAGGGGTAAAAATCAATATGGATTTAACCACTATGTTATAAAGTAATCAGCAAAGAAAATGTTTATTTGATCATACTTATTGAAAATATATCTTCAAAGTGTTCGTATCGAAAATGCAACAGGCCTTTCTTTCTTACCTAGTGCATGTGTGTATATAATTGAAGATATGCGTCTTTGAGTGAGTGCTTATCAATTCACATATACACATTTCCAAGTGAGCAAGTAAATAAATTTGTAATCGTACATTTACATATGCATGTATGTGTGCGACTGAATATATATATACACAAACACATGTGTATGTATGTATGTATGTATGTATGTATGTATGCTAGTGATAGCATGCCTCATCATGACTGCAATTTTTATTCCTTTTTTCTCTATATATAATGAATGTTTTAGATCCTATCTCTTCACTTCTTCTGCACCTAATGCATGTGTATACAGTTTCTGCATGTTTCTTTTTATATCTCTTTATAAATGTTTGTATAAAAACTGAGTATGTATGTGTACGTATATGCTATATGTTACTTTTATTCAGATGTATGTCTGTCTGTGTATCTGAACATTTTTTTTTTAAGATTAAGTACATACGTGTATATTCATTTTTTTTGTAATTAAGTACATGTATGTATATTGTTATACATGTATATATACAGTTTACTTCACAATCTTTTTATTCTAACTTTTTATCCTTCCTTTTTACTTAACTGACAGATTTAAAAATGTATTATCTTGCTACTTTCCAATAATACTCTTGATCAAAGATGCCGGAAAAAAAATTATAATTCATCGCAATGTTTTATGAAGTGCAATGCACAAAACTCTTGTAGTATGTGTGAGTGTGTATATATATATATACATACATACATATATGTGTACACACACACACACTTACATACACACATATATTGAGTTCTATGTCTGCTGCTGCTTATCTGCCAAACACAAGTGTGTGTTAGTGTATGTATGTGCTAATATGTGTGTGTGTGTGTGTGTAACTTTCATATTTCTTGCATGAGACTCTTTACAACAACTAATATCTACACTGGAGCAATTGCCACCTTGCTATTCTATTATATCTACATAACGCCCCAAAAGGGGTTTGGGATTGGTTTTTATTTTATATTTATTTCCTTTTATTATATGTCACGTGAATTATATCCTTTGTTCTTTACTCGTTTCAGTCATTAGACTTCAGCCATGCTGGAGAACCACCCTGAAGAATTTTTAGGTGAATGAATTAACCATAGTACTTTTTTCTTTGTTAAACCTGGTTATTTATTTTATCAGTCTCTTTTGTTGAACTGCTATGTTACAGGGACATAAACACAGCAACACTAGTTGTCAAGTAGTGGTGGGGGAACAAACACAGAACACTCAAAAATCCTCCCCACACACACATAAATGATGGGCTTCTTTCAGTTTCCATCTATCAAATTGGCTAACAAGGCTTTGGTCAGCCCAAGACTATAGTAGAACTGCATGGATTGGAAGTGAGCCACATTTATTGATAAATCATCGTTGTGAGATAAAAACAGCCACATTTATTGATAAATCATCGTTGTGAGATAAAAAAAAGAAGTTTTGAATGGTCAATCCAGAAATTCATATCTACTCAGTAAGCAAGCAGATCTTCTCATAATGACATCATTATATATTTAGAAGAAGCTGCTCTATGCAGCAAGTGATCACACCAAAATTGAAGGATAGTCAGAGAAAATCTGAAGTTGCCATTCTCACTATAGACTTCACTGAAGATGGAGCCATGTGATGGCTATCATTATCTTTAATTATACAGGTTATAACACTTGTATATATTTCCAGGAAATCTAGTGATGGTCCTTGAAATATATTTTTTGTATTTCATTTTATTGAGATTTATATGTCTTTCGTGTGTCTTTGGTTATTAATTACAGTGCTATAGAATCATTTTAAATGGTGTGCATATTGTATATTACATATATCGAGATTTCCATCAAGATGTTTTGATTTATTTCGATATTAATCGTTTAATTGGATATAACATAAAAAATATCATAAACATTTTACGATTCAGCACATTATTTGTGATGGTAATCATTCTCATACATTGCATCAGAAATGTATTTATTGATGAATAATTGTCAAGAGATTTAATGAAGAAGGTTTCAGTAGGCAATTCTCAATTATATGTCTATCCATTAAGCAAACTAGATCCTCTCACTATGCAGAAATTGCATGCTTAGTCTAATATTCTTTGCAATAAGGTGATCTCCGCACCATATTTAATGGTCATCCATAGAACATTTGAGTTACCATATTGCTGAAGACTGAGCTCTTTGTCTGTTATTTATTTGTATATTTACGTATATATTTAATATACATGATATATAAAAATGCTTTGTGTATCCAGAAACTCTCTTGAGGGTCACAAAGTTCCTTTATATACTTTTAAGTTGATTTGATTTTCGCAACTCAAATTGTTTCCACACATATATGCATGCTGTCTACATATCTTTCAATATTAAGTATGGTGCTATAATACCACTTTAAATGCTATGTACTCCATTATATATTAATATTTGCATCAGGATGATTTGATGTAAGTCTTGGAAGTATTTATTTTTTCAATATATACAATAGATAAAACGTTATTTTAAAGGCAACATTTTGGCAGTAATATGTATTTCTATATGGGCAGATATCATCATCATCATCATCATCATCATCTTCATCATCACCATCAATATTTGACGTCCATTTTCCTTGCTGGTATGGGTTGGATGGTTAGACAGGCACTGGCAAGGTGAGGAGCTGCACCAGACTTCACTGTCTGGTTTGACATGGTTTCTACAAATGGATGCTCATTCTAACACCAAACACTTCATAGAGTGTACTGGGTGCTTTTTACATAGCAGCAGCGCCAATGCTTTTTCATGTAGCTTCAACACTGGTTCTTTTTAAGTGGCATCATCCCCAACAAAGCCACCAAGTACGTTACAAGACAAAAACCTCTCAACTGGGAATGGAATAGAGGCTTTGTACCTGTTGAGAAATTAAAGGTATAGAATGACAGAGATGTCTGTCTTGCTGTAGAGTAAATACATGGATACACCAGTTGCAAAAGAAAGGGTGGGGTGTTTGAGAGTAATATAAAGAGTCCAATTGTAAGAGATGGTGGTAAAGATGTCAGAACATGCCTTTGAGGGATATTGGTGGTGGTAAGAATAGGTTGGTGACACAGAGGTTTGGACTGGGTGAGGTGAGCAGGATAGAGGTGACTGAAGTAAGTGATGGATAAAAATATTGGAAAGCCTTGAGGGCAAGGGCTGCAGCAGATAAGTGAGGGCATTGAGGGTGATAACTCATAAGTGAATTGTTACTGGCGGAGAACAGCAGAGGGGAGAGAAGATACAAGAAGAAGGTGATTGAGGGAGACAGTAGGCAGGGAAACAGAAGTGATTCATAACAGGAAAGAATGGTTGCTAAAAAAGCCTCGTGAGTGGATTCGGTAGACACAAACAGAGAGAAGAAGCCTGTCGTATATGTGTGTGTGTGTATGTCTCCCACCACCGTTGACGACCAGTGTTCGTGTTTATGTCCCTGTAACCTAGCAGTTCGGCAAGAGAGATGATAGAA
Source organism: Octopus bimaculoides (assembly GCF_046866305.1). Classification (NCBI taxonomy): domain Eukaryota; kingdom Metazoa; phylum Mollusca; class Cephalopoda; order Octopoda; family Octopodidae; genus Octopus; species Octopus bimaculoides. The sequence continues at coordinate 24,443,413 of NC_142945.1, read as the reverse complement.
TAAGTACTAGGCTTAAGAAAACTTAAGTCTTGGGATCATTTGTTCAACTAAAACTCTTCAATGCAATGCCCTATATGGTTGCAGTCAAATGAGTAAAACAAGTAAAAAATAAAGATAAATATGTATATATATATATATATATATATATATATATATATATATATATATATAGAAAAAAATTAAGGTACTCAGAAATCTGGATGTTTGTACATTTACAGATTTTTATTAATGTCACATATTAAATAAAGCGCTTTTCACCTAGTCGTGTAGGATTTTCAAATTTGAAAACCCTACACGACTAGGTGAAAAGCACTTTATTTAATATGTGACATTAATAAAAATCTGTAAATGTACAAACATCCAGATTTCTGAGTACCTTAATTTTTTTCTATATAATTTCTGTACATCACCTCCAAACAATTTCTTAATGTCTGCCTCACGTGGTCTTGATGTCGCATGGTCAAAATTAACGTGAGTTATTTAGACATTGGCAAATTTATTAAAATATTTGGCTGAAGATCGAAATGAGGTAATTTTCATACCACTAATCGTGAAACATCGTACCAAATTAATTAAAGGCAGGTTTGTTTTTTACTCGTCTCTTCTGTCTTTTGTTCTGTGTGTACCATGAATATCGCTATCAATTAGAGAAAAATTTGTAGTTTTAGAATCAGTAGTTCTTTGGCTGCTGTTTCTGAATTCTCAGTATGTTGGAGAAGCAGGTTACTGCTAATCCCTATATATTTATGATTATAAATGGCTTTACCGAAAAGGTTTTTTCATACTGAGCTACCCGGCAAAATTGTTAATTATTAATTTTATTACTAATTCACGATTCCCTGCCCTGTATATCTATATATATATACATATATATATTGTTGTACTTGGAGATGGTCATATTGCCAGTTTAGCCAATAAAAACACACGCACTGTATATTTGGTGTTAATTTGCTTCAGCTTTATATTACATTATATTACATTAATCCTATTTCGGCCAGAGTTCTTTCGTCACACTTCTGTGACCTCATCAGTGATCTTTTGCTTCCTTCTTTTTAGGTCTTAATAGACACAAGATGTGATCTATTTCTAGCGCATTAATTGTCCACGTTAGTGGTCGACGTTATTTTTTAAAATGTACCTTAATCCCCTGAGATTGCAGATAATATTTCTGAATCTCTTTGATTCTTTAAATGTGCTGGCCCCCTGATAATTAATCGATATTAATTAATATATTAATATATGACTAATTACCAGATCTTATATATATATATATATATATATATATATATATATATATATATATATATATATATATATATATATATATATATATATATATATATATTCACATACACATAGAAACACATATACACATACACATACATACAAATGCATAAGACAGTCATTATTTTACATTCATTTTTTCCACACTTCAAGTGGGTTTGATGAGTTTTCTCTGAATTTTACATCTCTTTTACAAAGTTCAGTATCTTAAGATCGACATACACCATTTCTGCCAGTGGTTTCCTAGATTTTCTTTTCTCATAGCTTTGCAGCACTTGGGTCTTCTGGTTCTCCTTCATCCAACTAGCATCAATCAATAATACCTATCAACACAGTCTTTTCATTTGCACACACTACATCTGATCACTTTTATTCCTAGTTCTCTCTCAATTCACCTGTGTATTGTACGCACACACTAAGCTTGCATATCCAGTGGAGCATACTTGCTTGATTTCTTTCCAAACTTTGAACATTCTTTGAATTCACTGACGACATTCCTCAACATGCAACTTTACATTTCTTAGACAAACATCATAAAAACTACTTTTGGTTAGAGAACAGAATATTTTTATTGACAACAGAGGTAAAGTTGTTCCCCGAAATTGTTCCTCTCTATACTTATTCTACTTTACAGCATTGAGAGGTCACAGCTCCAGTACTACAAACACATAGCAAGAATGCTGCAGAAAAGGGATCACAAGCCAATCTCTTCAAGCCAAGCTAACCAGCAGGAAATCTTGAGGGAGACTAACGTAGAAATGGCTGGATAATATCCATAGTCTAAATTAATTACACTTGAGGATCAGCAGAAAAGTATAATAATGGTGGTTTCTGATAGGACCCTATAGAGGTGGTACCAGTGGATTCTAATCCCATAACCCTCTAGGAATAAGGGGTAGCAAAAATGGATGAATAGATATATTTGTTCTAAATTCTAATCATTCAGTTTCCACTGACACACTGATTTGGTTACCTAGGTAACAAGAGCAATTAATTACTTCCATGGCACTTTCTAGATGCTGCAACAAATTATTTTACTGTACTCTGACTGCAAACTGTTCGTGTACAACTGCCACATATAAAGTCTGTTTCTCTGCCAGCCTGTCAATCATTGCAGTACATCACTTGTGTTTCTAGTGTATAGAATTCCTGCCTCACCTTTTCTTTCTGTCATACACAGTCATTTTTGTGTTGGCGACAGGGTTCTGCCGTCTTTCCTGTTTTCTAATAGTTTAATCTTCACTGGGTTCAATCCAAGTCTCCTCAAAATTAGGTTCAGTTCCCATGTCTAGAATTTCTTCTGCAATTTTTTTAGATTCATCGATAAGTACTATTTAATACAACTTAATTACATATATACATACATATAGACATACACATATATACATATATATATATATACACTTATACATATATATATATACACACACATATACATGTATGTATATATATAAATATATATATATATATATATATATATATATATATATATATATATATATATATATATATATATATATATATATATATATATATATATATATATATATATATATATATATATATATATATATATATATATATATATATATATATATATATATATATATATATATATATATATACATATATATATATATATACATACATAGGCATGCTGGACCACTGAAATCTACAAATGTTTTTCATTCTCTCACTTTTTATTTTCTGTTATTCTTTTATGCTGAAGAGCGCAGGCTCGAAACATAAAAGACTTTTACATTTTTCCCGAGTGTCAAACTAATACACTTGCTTGTTGTTCATACACCTGTCTTTGTCTTTTGTTTATCTCTAAATTTCAACGATGTATATCTATATCTATCTATCTGTATATGCATGTATGCATGTATATATATATATATATATATATATATATATATATATATATATATATATATATATATATATATATATATATATATATGTATATATATTGAGAAAAAGAGGCAGTGAGAATTTTGGATAAATCTGACTACCTCCTTTTTCTCAGTATACAATATCTGTACACCACTTCAAACACTTTATACATAGATATACATATACAAAAATTGAAAGAAAATGGAGATTTATGATTTTCTTTAAAATTTTGTATATTGAATATATACGCTTTTGAGTGGTGAAAAGTTTTTCTCTGCCATATTGGATATTTACTGAAAAACCTGAGGAAAATTGTATGTTTTTCTATTTCTATAAAGGAAACTGTTTTTCCTTGTATTGAATTTTATTTTACACTCACACACACACACACACACACACACATATATATACATATACATATATACATATACATATATACATACACATGTATATATACATATATATATATGCATAATATATGCATATATATATATATATATATATATATACACACATAATATACACATACATGTACATATATATATATATATATATATATATATATATATATATATATATATATATATATATATATACATATATACATGCATATATACATATGTATGTACATATATATATATATGTAAATACATATATACATATATATATACATATATATACACACATATATACATACATATATATACGTACATATATACATCCCCAACCTCATACATCCCCCCACATCATCACTCCAAACACACACCCCACCCTCATATCCCCACACCACAGACCACCCCGCACACACTAGCACTGACCACTTCCCAGCACCCACACCATCATCCACACACTCACACATTACAGACGCACACACTTACACATGCACACATTCACACATCAAAGTCCCCATCCCCTATCCACACGCACACATACACACTCTCACATATCGTTTTGGGATCACCACGACTTTGTTATCTCCTCTTCTTCCTAGCTCTCCTGTCTAACTACCTATGTTTTGCCTGTCGCCATGATTGACTGCTAGTTCCAATTTTTTGTTATTATTTCGTGTTCCTTTCTGAAGGGTGTAGGCTCAAAACGTAAAACACTTTCTCACCTCACCGAATGTCAAACTAATACGCCTGCTTGTTGTTTATACACCTCCCTTTGTCTTTTGTTTCTCTGTAAATTTCAACTATATATTGTACGCCCACGAGGTCGCACCAGTTTTGTCTTGCTTTACCCTCATACACTTCGGGGTTACTTCTACCTGAAATGTCTGCACCTCTCCTCATCTACACACCAGGATTCCACCCGGATTACTACCGGATATACATTCACAGGAATCTTCTGTTGATGAAAAATCGCTCCAATACACCACGACGTTTGAACCTTTTGAACTTTTATTTTCTTATTCTGTTTCTTGTTTACTCTGTTTTTTCTTAATCCGCATGTTGTTACTTTGCCTCTCTCTCTCTCTCTTTCTCCCTCCCTTTCTTTTCCTTTTGTCATCTCTTCTTCTCTTCTTTTTTTCTTTCCGTTTCTTGTTTTCTTCTTCTTTCTCTTCTTTTCATTTTTCTTCTCCTCCTGCCTTTTGAATTTTTTTTCTCCTCACACCTTTTCAATCTTTTGAACTTTTATACATCATACGTCATTACTTTACCTTTCTCTCTCGCTTTTTTTCTCTTTTTCAGTCATGCCCAATTACAAATCTTTCCTCCTCCACCTTTACCACTGCCTAAAGAAACACCTTTCCACTTCCTTTCCGCAGCTTTCAACCTTTTATTAATCTTTCCCTACTAATTTCCATAAAATACGGTTCTTTAGCCACATTTCATTTCTCAGTCGCTGCCTTCACCACCACCCCAAAGGTTTTCGCCTCCACTTTCACCCCACTTTCTACTCTGCTTCAGCCATCCTACACATACTCCGTACTACCTCCTACTGCCTTATGCGTGCCATCATTCGTTCCAATCTCTCCAAAATACACAACATTGACTGCTTTCTCCCTTTCGCTTATTTCAACTTTTACTCCTCTCTTTCACCTTCCTATGCACACACTACGCTACATAATACATTTAAATCATCTCTTCCATGAATATCTCGCTTGCACTAAGCAACGCAAACTCCACTAACTCCTCCATTCTGTTACACCCGATGCAACTAGCCTCACCCCTCCCTCCCCGATACACTTCCCCTTCATCCTCACCCCAAACCCTACGTCATGCCAACCCCCACACACTTACCTTTCCTCTCCCTCCTCTCAACCTTCCACTACCCCTACCACCCCTACCACATCTAACCCATCCACCCCTCCCCACTTCAGTCTGATCTTCCCCTCTCTGAGGCAGAGTGCTCTCTTCTCAGTAGGGTCATCGCTTCATCCCAATCACTCCATCCAGTAACAAATTTCAGACCCGTGCTGATATTCATAACTTTGTGCACCGTGTCATGCTATATGCATTATTCCACAACACTCCACCTGCATCTAATGAAGAGGACTGCTTCACCGACCTGGTCTACCAACCATTCCACTGAACGCCAGCACCTAACCAGTTACAAGCTGTCGATCATTTTGCGGGCATCTCTCAACGTGTTGTGGACCGGTTTAACTTTCACAGGCGTCCCCGACATCTGAACATCTCCCCAGCCGAACTCTCGGCCCTTCGATGTCTCCAACGCCGCAAAGACATTATCGTAAAACCGGCTGACAAGGGTAGAGTCTTTTCAACTCTTTCTCCTTCCCTCCTGGACCGTCTAAACTTCTCTTCACTCTTGATATCAAAAGTCTATATACGGTGATTCTACACCACAAAGGACTTCTTCCCATCAAACACTTCCTAGACCTTCGACCCAACCCTCAACCTGACACATCCACACCTCATCTGGCCGAACGAGTTCTCTCTCTCATCTGCCTCTCGGTCGCAGGGTAGTGTTACAAACTGACTCGGGAGTGGCCATGGGAAAGAGAATGGGCTCCAATTATGTGAATATGTTCGTTGGCTACGTTGGAGACCAAATATTTTCAAGATTCACTGGTCGCACTCTCGAACTATATGATTGTTATATTAATGAATGTATCGGTGTACTCTTGCTCTCCTGCGAACAACTAGACTCTTTCCTCTCTTTTGTACAATCATTCCATCCTGCCTTCGAATTCTCCTGTACCATTTCCAACATTTTCATCGCCTTTCTCGACATTTTGGTCAACAAACACAACTCCACTCTGACTATCTCAATCAACTACAAACACACCGACTCACACTCATACCTCAACTTCTCCTCCTCTCACCCTACCCACACCAAGCTCACCATCCCCTACTCCCAATTCCTCCGTCTGCGCAGGCTCTTCAGTGACAACCATGACTTTGAGACTCAGTCTCAACTCATGGCTCACCACTTCACCCTTCGTGGATATCCCCTCACCACTATCCACACCGCCCTTAACAGAACACTTCTGTGGACTGTGCCACTTTTCTCTCTCTCCCTACACTCATCCTTTCGTTAGCTATCTTCCGTTTCCCCTCACCTACCACCAATCCATCATGTCCCTCAACGCACCATTCTCCGAGCCTTCCAGCGACTCCAGTCCGACTCCACCACTTCGCACATCTTCTCCAATCTACCTCTTCCCTCCTTCAAATAAGCCCACAACCTACATGACCTCCTGGTTCACAGCTTATTTCCTAACCCCACCTCCCAACCTGGCTCGTTTCTCTGGTCGTGCCCACGCTTCCACATTTGCTTCTACCTCTTCAACACCACCATCCTCACTGGCACCAATCATCATCCCTACCATATGACTGACTCCTTTACCTGCACGTCTAACAACGTCATTTACTGCATCTCCTGGTCTTTCTGTCTTTCTCTGTACATCGGTCAAATGGGATGCCACTAGGCTGACCGGTTCGCGGAACACCTTCAAGACATTAGACTCAGCAATGACATCCTGGTGTAGCACCATTTCCTCTCTACCGGTCATTCATTACAACACTTGTTTATGTTAGGAATGTCTTTTCACAGGCGCCATCCGGACTCCCGCCTTTGCCATAAACAGGAATTAATCTTCTCACATTGCTCCTTTGCACCACATGGGCTCAAATCCCCTCCCCTCATCTGACTCCCATCCTATCCTCTCTTCATCTGACACCTACTTCCTCTTTTCACTACTATCCTCCTTCTCCCTTCATTGATACCGCCTTCATCCACCCCACCCTCACACATCCCAGTCGCATATACTCCACTCTTACCCCCACAACATCACCCCCAAACCCACAGGCCACTTTCATATTCCCACACCCCTAGAATCCCACACCACATATTGCCACGTCACACCACCCCGCACACACTAGCACTGACCACTTCCCAACACCCACACCATCATCCACACATCCATACATTACAGACGCACACACTTACACACGCACACATCCTAACATCAAAGTCACTAGCCCCGATCCACACTCTCACATACACACACGCATGCGCACCTTCGTTTTCGTATCACCAATACTTTATTGTCTCCCCTTCTTCCCTCCTCTCCTATCTAACTACCTTTGTCCAGCCAGTCTCCATGATTGACCTGTAACTCCAAAAGATTTATTGCAGGAACTTCGCAGTGGCGGTTGGGGTAACAGCATTAATAAAATAGATGGAAGGAGAAAATATTTTATTGGGTATGAGACATGTTTCGACCCTTTCTGGGACTCTTCGGGTACATAAATAAAAAAAGTTTTCTGATTTGGTTTTATGTACCACTATGTGTCCATCAATACACACACACACACACACACACACACACACACACACACACACATATATATATATATATATGTATATATATATATATATATATATATAGAGAGAGAGAGAGAGAGAGAGAGAGAGAGAGAGAGATACATATATATCTATACACACATATATACGTATATATACATATACATATATAAATAAATCGTTAGATTGTCATTTGAATCTCTCTAATTTATTGTTTAAATGAATAAATATATATATATATATAAACAATACATTAAATAGAGAAGTTCATTTGACAATCTAACAATTTATTTATATGCCCCTGTTTCTGTGGCATTCAACTGACATACCATTGGATTTGATGTTGTACAAATCCATTTAAAGGAATTTCTTTCCTTAGTTTGGTATATACATACATACATATATATATATATATATACATATATATTAGTTATTTGCGAGGGATTATCAATCTGGGTAAAATACTTTATATGCTTTCTGTTAGTACACTGTGCTTACAATATCGTTTAGATTAGTAAAGAACTCCAAGTATACTTGTGGCTAGATCTGAGGTTATAGTTATTCCCTATTCTATATTCTTTACTACTCTAGGCACAAGGCCCGAAATTTTTTTTTTGGGGGGGGGGGCAGTCGATTAGATTGTACCAGTTTGCAACTGGTGCTTAATTTATTGAGCCTAAAAGGATGAAAGGCAAAGTTGACCTCGGCAGATTTGAACTCAGAACACGAAGACAGACGAAACACCACTAAGCATTTTGCCTGCCATGCTAATGTTTCTGCTAGCTCACCACCTTATCACTATTCTAAATTGTAAATACATAGTTGTGTTCCCAGTTATACTGGTTTTTGCACATTGATATACATGACAAGGCATAAATAATGGTCATTATCTATGCCGTGTCTAGTATATATATATATGTATGAATGTATGTATACACATGCAGATACATGCATATATATATATATATATATATATATATATATATATATATACGTTATGAAAGGTAATGGAGTCAACCAGACCCTAAAGATACAGGTACTATTGAGTAAGTGCTGTATACCGACTAGTTTTGCCCCATATAAATTTACTTATGCCATTGGTCTCTTTATCTCATTCTTCATATATATATATATATATATATATATATATATATATATATATATATATATATATATATACATATATATATATATGTATATATAAACCATGCCAACATGGAAAACAGATGTTAAATGATGATGATGATATATATATATATATGTATCATGGTAGTCTCTTGATCCAAGAAAGACAATTCTGCAATTGTTGTTGAATAACCTGCATGGATGAGTTTATATTGATTTAATCTTTATACTGCACATAAGATGACTCCCTCCATCAAATCTAGACTGCCTGTACAGTGTATGGTGTGCCACACATTAGATGTCAGACCAATTGCAAACCAACTTGAGATGAAGTGATTTTCTCAAGAACAAATGTACCACCTGGAGCGTAAATCAAATCCACAATCTAACGATCATCAGTACATCTTAATCACCAGTCCACATGCCCTCAAGCATATAAATAAATAGATAAACAGACAAACAGACAGATAGATAGCATATTTTGAAACGTTCTTCATGTTAAACTTTGCATTGAAACAGATTTACATGTACATTGAAGAAGAGGGGTTTCTCTGATATTTGTATGTACTGGTTGTATTTCAATTTTTACTTTTATTATCAAGATCGTAGTTAACTAATTAACTAATCACTCGCTTGATCAATAAATTAATCAGTTGATTCGTCAAGGTTCTTTTGTTACAATCAATGTTATTATCAATGGTGTGTTTTCATCTGCTCCAATTTTTTCACAAACCGATTGCTTTGCATTTCTCTTCAATGTTTATAGTTTATAACATTTGGATTGATGGTGTGTGGTTTTGTTGTGTACTTTTGTGTTGTGTAGTTTCTATGCATACAAGTAGATTGCATCTTTATATGTGTTGTCTGTGTGTGTGTTGTGTGTGTAAAAGCTTGTATTTTGTTTATTTATTTCTGACAGTTCTTGGAAGTTCTTTGTTCAATGATTCTGAACATTGACATTTTTATTTTTATGTTTCTATCAAAATATTTGTTTTATGCATCTAAATTTTATCATACGTGTGTGTAAGCTCTTAACACAAAGCAATTCACATATGCTGATATATATATATATATATATATATATATATATATATATATGTATGTCAAGTATAAACAGAGTTAGTGGTTATAATAACTGACTAAGGGATAAAATATCCGTATGTACTATCGGTATCCATTACCTATGTTATCTCCGGGCATTGGTGTGCAGGTATACTATGCATGTAGAGTGCAGGAAAGACCAGGATAAACAAGAGTTTATCAGGAAATAAATGCAAATAATCAGAAAATGGAGAAAACCTCAGATTAATAAACACATCGATTGGACCACGTGTATAGCTTATTTTTTAATACAAAACATGGTACAACAAATAGGTGACATAACAAATAAATAATTGTGAAAATGAAATTCTTCATCTTCCTAGGACATTCGGATTAAGGCTCAGAGATTCATCAGAGTAAAAAAACAAGAGCACTCAATATAAACAAAGGGGAGAAGAAATAGGAAAGACAAAATGGCTTACAAAAGAAGTCTAG
>NC_142945.1:24429927-24432299 GCF_046866305.1 Octopus bimaculoides | reverse complement strand
GGTTTCCTACTTCCTCAAGAACCATCCAATTTAACCCTTTAGCATTTAAACTAATCATTTCCAGCCCAAATACTCTACCTGTTTTGTGTTCAAACCAGCCAGATCTGGCCTCTCAAATCTATTCTACAATGTCATTTTAAAAATAATCAGTCACATCATTGAAATCACAAAGCTACCAGATGATGCATGAATAATAGAAACAATGTGAATAAATAAGTATTGCATTTGACAGAGTAATCTAAATGTTAAAGAGTTAAACAATAGGCACTTCTTTATACAGCTCTCTTCATTTAATGAATTACATGACAGTTTTTTAGTAGTTTTCTATTCTGCACATAACATCTGATGCTCCTTACTCCCAATTTTTTTCTCAACATGTTAGCAAATATTGTACAAGCTGACTGATGTTGCATATCCATCTAGTATACTAGATTCATTCCTTTCTTGATTTTGCTATTTTTTATGCATTTAGGATTTGAGTGTCACTACCACATAGCATTGCTGTTCATACATGAGCATCATGCAATTTACCTTTTACTCTGAGAGAGACTGAGAGAGAGAGAGAGAGAGAGAGGGAGAGAGAGAGAGAGAGAGAGAGAGAGAGAGAGAGAGAGAGAGAGAGAGAGAGAGAGAAAGAGGGACCTTTTGTTGCTAACAAAGGTAATATCTCACCCAAACTTTTTTCCATCCTATTCTTATTTTACTAATGATACATTCAGAACATTCTCCTCCACAGATAACGAGGCCATTGAGTTAGCAGGAACTAGCTACTATCCCTAGGAAACCACTTGAACATTTGAGATAATTGATTTTCCATGTGTTCATAGTGTTTTTATTACTCCTGCACATCTGTCACATACAAAGTCCACATTTTCCTGTAATTACACTGAGACTCTTGTGTTCTTAGCCTGTACTAGGTACAGCACATGGAATTTCTATTGAGACACATCCTATATATTGTGCAAGGCCATTTCTTGAAATGAGTAAAGTCCTATTTGTTTTCCTGCTTACAAAAACTTAGATTTCTCACAAATTAACTATCAAGCTCTTCAATTCCAGATTTTGCTTCCACACCTGGAATATTTTCTAATTCTACCACAGATTCTGCTATAAGGAGGATGCCATCAGTATACATTTTTAACCAAGGACAAAGTGCCTTAATCCTTTAGCATTTAAACTGGCCATATCCAGTCCAAATATTCTACCTGTTTTTATGTTCAAAGTGGCCAAATTCAGCATCTCACACCAATCCTACAATGTCATTCTAAAAATGGATAATCACATCATTGAAATATCAAAGCTACAAGTGCATGATTAATTCAAAACAATGTGAGTAAATAAGAATTGCATTTAACAGAGTAATCACAGAGAATCTGTTATAACCTAGATGATTATGAGTAATAGTAAGTGACTGAGAACCAAGTTCTGGCAAACTCCTACTTGTACTCTCCATTCATTGTTGTATACATTGCTATTTCTCACCTTACTGACATCATCCCTCTACACAGCTTGTATGGCTCTCACAAACCATTCATTTACCCCTAGCTTCCTCAGAGACCACTAGATCACAGAACAAGGGAGCCTGTCAAAGGCTTTCTCAAAGTCAACAAAAGCTGATTACATGTACTCTCTTTAACTCCTTACTCTTTTACTTGTTTCAGTCTTTTTGAACTGTGGCCATGCTGGAGCACAGCCTTTAGTCAAGCAAATCGACCCCAGGACTTATTCTTTGTAAGCCTAGTACTTATTCTATCGGTCTCTTTTGCCAAACCGCTTTGTTATGGGGACATAAATACACCAGCATCGGTTGTCAAGCGATGTTGGGGGGACAAACACAGACACACAAAAACATACACACATACACACACACACGCACACACACACACACACACACACACATATATATATATATATATATATATATATATATACATATATACGACAGGCTTCTTTCAGTTTCCGTCTGCTATATTCACTCACAAGGTTTTGGTCGGCCCGAGGCCATAGTAGAAAACACTTGCCCAAGATGCCATGCAGTGGGACTGAATCCGGAACCATGTGGTTTGTAAGCAAGCTACTTACCACACAGCCACTCCTAAATACTTTTGCTATTGTCTTACTAGAAAGTAAACATCAGCAGTACTTCTTCCTAGCACAAAACCAAACTGCATCTCCTGTAGATTGTTTCTGTTTCATAAGTTTTCTGATCTGGCCCAGCAATTCAATACCTCTCTGATAACCTCTCTCTATCTAAGGCATCTCCTTTACCTTTGTAATAGCTGAGTATAAAATTGTTTCATCCATTGTCAGATATACATAGATACACACGTATATACAAATGTACATACATATGCACTAGAAAATATACAGAT
>NC_142945.1:24359927-24424927 GCF_046866305.1 Octopus bimaculoides | reverse complement strand
ACACACACACGCACACACACACACACACACACACACATACACACACAAATTTGCCAATGTACACACTGGTAATCACGAGTCTAAAATATAGTAGAAGATATATGTATGTATGTACGTATATATATATATATATATATGTATGTGTGTGTGAGTGTTTCTTTGTGATGGACAGCAGAAAAACCACCTACCCCTCTCTCCTTAAAGCTATGTATTCCTCACACTAACCTATGTGCGTGTATGTTGTATCTATGTATTTACGAAAGCATGTATGCAGTGTTGTGTGTATATGACAGCTTTATTAACATTGTCATCCCATTCTCACTGCTGTTCTCACCTTCATTGATATAAGTCACCCTCTCTCAGTTACTAACATTCTGTCTCTTACTACATCATACTTATACTTTTTGCAACCTTCTCATTTTATCATATAATTCGCCCAATACTCCTAGATGGGGGGGGGGCACAAATTTTTATTGAAATCCAATTAGCCTATTATTAAAGTGGATTTGAATGTAACATGTATGCAAAGTTTCATCAACATTGGTTAGGTGTTTTAGCACTAACATGGCAATAGACAGACGGACAAACAGACATGCCATTTGTATATATACAATCATGGTCAAACGTAGGTATACAGTTGCCTAATATGAGTGAAATGTTCATTTTATTTCTCTATTTCTTTTTTAAGATAAGAATTTTATGATTCTATGTTCTTTTTAACCGATTCTTTTTATTATAAGATAATTATTCCTAATTTCAGATATTTATTATATGGCTAGAAATCTGACGAACAATGAACAAAATGGATCATCAAGCAGTACTGGAAAACAGAGTATGCAGAAATGGACAGAAGGATTTCAAAGGTCAGCAGGTGATGCTCCAGCATGGTGACAGTCAAATGGCTAAAATTGGTAATAGAATAAAAGAAATATAAACATTATGGCCCAAAAATAGATAACATGTCTTGCTGTGTTTATGTTGCATTATGTTCTGAATTCAAATCTGCCTCTATCAAGATTCTTTTTCATCCTGAAGCTTGATAAAACTAAGAACCATTTATGTGCTGAGGTTTGAGCATAAACAACCCACCCACTTATGTGAAAATGTGATGTCAATGTGAAGAATTGTGGCTTTAAGGATATTGTGAAAGGCCTGGTTTGAGGCCCAGTTTCCGAATTCTTTTACAGGGATTAGAAACACTGAAGGACCACTGCAATAAGTGTATGAATTTGAGAAGGGGAATATGTTGAATAAGATCATAATTAACTGATCCTTCAGTATTTTCTTTCACCTAAAGTCAGGAACTTTTCAGCACCCCCTCGTAAACCACAAATGTAAAGCTTATATTTTTGGTAAATAAATGTTTTAGTTTTTAATTAGATTATTGAAATGATGATTTGTTTGCCTCATTAATTCTCATTTATATGTTTTACAACACTATAAAAAAAATTGGGGATTTGAATTAAAATGAAATGTAAATTTAATGCCATGATTAATATATGAATAATATCTACTTATGCATGGTACTGTAGATCAAAAGAACTGAAATTGATTTAATTAATACTAAGCATTACTGTGGTTTGAATAAGAACATAAACAAATTCTTTCTATTCTTTTGATGTGCAAAAATGGGGGTCTCTTCTGATGGGCTATTTCATGATCTGTTGACTGTCCCTTGGCTTCCTTCCCCAATCAATAGCATTGATCAGCTGCTTATAAGCTGTCATGAATTAGGTTAGCAGCAAGGTGGATAGCCTAAATTGCATATTTGTGCTTTTGATGGTTCATCATTAATTAAAATGTATTCATGCACAGCAAAAAATCAGAAGCAAAGTGAAAATTTACAAAGCCTTACTGTGTGTATTAAAAATAAAAATGCAAATTTATTCTTTCTATACTTTACACAGTTGTTTTTATTGCTACAAAGTATGTTCTTGTTAATAGATTTTTTGCACAATTTTGTTTTAGTGTGTTTAACCTCTCAAAGTGTAAACATTTCAAAAAGGACAAATATGTCCAGCATTCTTTCTCTATTCAGGCATCATAGTTTGAAGGGCTAGGAAAAGGAAGAGTCACAAGACTGAATGGTGGACATAGGGGAAAGGTAATATTCAACAAGAACAGGTCAAGTGCTTCTCTCTCAGTTATGTTTGACATGGCATGGTGAGTAGAAGATATGATGGGGAGATGAGAGGGTATGAAAGATGTTGGGGTGAGGCAAGGGTATACAAGTGGTTGTATGTATTGCACAATAAGAAGCAGAGATGCATTTATGATCTAGCTGTTTTAACCTTTTAACCTCTCTTGTGTGTCACGTTATGCACAGGACATATTTCTCTAGCATCTGTGTATCATTTGATACACTATGACAGTGATTTGAAACCAAACTGCTAGTAACTGGTCTTACATCACGACCTAACCACAGTAGTTTCACATGATCAGTCTATTAAGCAGCCAATAAGCATGAAGCCATCATTTGATTCAATCTTTTAGAATCCTTTCCTTGTACTCTATAAAAGAACCACTTTTGGTACCTACACTCTTGCCAGGCAGTATGTTGAGGCAGCTGTGATGTGTCTCTATCCTTGCCACACCAGTCAGCCCATGCAGACAGCTCAGACAGATGACCAAGAGACACATTTTCATTCATCATGTCAACCAGACATCACCAAAGACCAGCTGACAACAAACAAGAGTGACATTGGTGACTCACAACTATTAAAAGATCAAAAGGAGCAATAGCCACCACACATGCAGTTCTTTCTACTGCAACATCTACCTTTACAAGCTACAACATCAAGAATATTGTTTGCCTAGGCTCATCTTCCATCTTGCTTGAAACAGAAATCAAATCTACTCTTCGACATGAGGAAACTCTTCTCTCTTATGTGATTCCAGAGTGAAGCTGATCTCGAACTTCATCAAGTTTATGATAATGACCAGTATTTAATCTTTTCGTATCCTTTCATTTATGTGGCTTCTGTTCCAAAAAGAATGGCAACTTTACCTGTCCCATCCATTTCTTCTGAAAATAGTAATAGCTTAGCAATTCAAGCTGTTTTGTCCTTCATTTCTCCTCTATATGCTGGAAATCTTTCTATTTGGTTTTCTCAGCGAATAAAATTTCTTCAAATATGCATCAATTTCACCTTTTAGTCTGTGTTTTGCCTCCTGCTTTAAGTAGTGAAGTCAAAGATTTGATTACCAAACATAACTAATGCTTTATATTCCAACACAGATGAATACTGAACAGTAAGACACAGCAAACTTCTTTATTATATTTCTCAGTCTACTGTGTGTGTACAGAATATCAAGGGAACCGAAAAATTTCTTCAACAGAAAAAGCTGCTAACATGGACCAGACAGTTGTATTTTGTGGCCCAGCAGAAGCTGGCAGCACAAAACTGAATTGCAATAAACTGTTTTGCATACATGACTTTGCAAAAGAGACTCTCAATTACTTTTCCTGAGCATATTTACTTTGCATTTCATTTGTTATTTTCGAAAATAAAAAAAAAAAGATTACCCTGCCCTGCAAGTGACATTTGTTCAAAAACATGTTTACATACTTGCAGCAGACATGTCTAAAGTTAAAAAAAACTTTTCTGTAGGCTTCAATTGCAGTCTATTTCACACACATATAGATATTACATGGTGTTCCATATTTCTGGGTGATTTACACCACCTATTTTTTTTTTATTACTCTTAATTTTCCTTTTTAAAAGCTGTTATGTCAATTCCATGTTTCATATTTTAAAACCAGTTTGAATATTTGAATTTTGAACATGGACAATGTTTTATTTGCTTTCATTTTGCTTCATGACTTGTCGCTTTTGTATTTCAATATTTGCCTTGTTTATTATATTACAAGTTCGTTTTAAAATTAAGACTTTACCCAAGTCTAAATGTACTATTCTAATTTGGTATACAAATATACCAAATTTTTCCAGTCTTCTGTTTTGAGGGAAGTGGGTGGTTAGATAGACAGATATGACGAGTTGTACATAGAAGTAATGCATGTTACTAGGATCAGGTAGAACAAGGCTAAATAAATCTTTGTTAATGTATCTGTGTAAATGGAGTATGCACTGGTTAACTTACACAGACATGGAGCTGTATAACATAAAAATAAAGTCAAACCAAATAATGATATTTTGAATGCATTTAATATGTACATTCCAGATCATTGTGCAATAGATTAAACGCAATTAATTTCTTACACAAAATATTTTACCTGAGAAAGATAAGATATGAGCTCCTTTGTATAAATTGCAGTTATCCTAAACATATGCATGCACGTGTGTGTGTGTGTGTGTGTGTGTGTGTGTGTGTGTGTGTTTGTGTGTGATCATCATCATTATCATCATCATTTAATGTCTGTTGTCCATGATAGTATGGGCTGTATGGTTTGACCAAGGCTGCAAAGGTGAGGGGCTGTGCTAGACTCCAGTCTGATTTGGCACAGTTTCTATGGCCGGATGCCCTTCCAACCACTCTGAGAGTGTGATGGGGGCTTTTATGTGCCAGTCACATGACACCAGTACATGCCATGACTACAATTTCATTTGGCTTGATAGGTCTCCTCAAGCGCAGCATATTGACAAAAGGTATCGGTCATTTGTTATTGTCTCATGAGGCCCAGCACTCAAAAGATGCATTTTGCGTGCCACTGGCATGGGTGCCAGTTATGCAACACCAGCATCAGCCATATTGCCTCCATGAGACCCAACATACAAAAGGTGTTTTTTAGGTGCCAGTTACAATTTCACTTGACTTGATGGGTCTTTTCCAGTATGACATATTGGCCAAGGTCTCACTCACCAGTCATTGCCTCCTTGAGGGCCAATGCTTGAAGATCGTGCTTCACCACCTTGTCTCACGACATCCTCCCACTGACAGAGATTGGCACTTTTTCACATGGCTGTCTACATCCATACACATCACATGACCATACTAGCACAGTCATCTGTCTTGCACACCACATCCAATGCCTCTTATGCCCAACTCTTCTCTCAAGACGTTTACACTCTGTTGTACATGCACACTGACATTGCAAATACAGTGAATCATACTAGCTTCATTTCTTTCAAGCCTATGCATGTTCTCAGTAGTCACAATCCATGTTTCACTGCTGTGTAGCATGGCTCTTTGCACACAGGCATCACATACAAACTGTCTTTCATTTTGAGGAAGAGGCCCTTTGTTACCAACAGAAGTAGGACTTATCTGAACTTTGCCCAACCTATTCTTATTCAAGCTGCTACACTCTCGGAGCATCCATCCCCACTACTGACTTGATCACCTAGGTAACAGAAACTATCTAATATTTAGTAGAAGCAACAGAGTAACCCAAGGGCTGAGAGTTTTGTGCATTGGCACTTGAGTCACTCTTTTGCTTCAGTTAATATTAATAAAAATATACACATACTCATATTTTGAGTCCTATTTCTCATTTGCATCACCATACTTATATATATAATATATATATATATATATATATATATATATATATATATATATATATATATACATTACAATTCTGTACAGTTACTGTTTATCTCTTGCTCAGAGATTTAATATAACTTATCTCTCTCTTTATGAGATCAGCGACAGCATGTTGCTAGAAAAAGGATAAAGCATTTTGCTAGTGGAATGAGTTCTTCATCACTAGCTAGTGATTAACACACACTGAAGACAGGTAACCACCCTGAGACCTGGGTCTGTGTGTACCACGTAAGGCTAGAGATAGGAGCGATGACCTCCCTCAAAAATACTTATTGGATACAGACTGTGTGTCTTTAGTCAGCTGGTGGAGATGTCTTCCTGGGGCTAAAAACAACAGTAACACCATTCTCTATAGGACCACCACATTTAGTTGGCAAATATATTTTATGATATATTATATATTTGTGTGTGTGCGTGTGTACATACACATACATACATGAGGAGAGGCTGAAAAGGGTATCGTGAAAGGCCTGGCTGGAAACTCAACCTTTTGAGCTCTTTTACTGAAGAACTACTGCTGCAATAAGTGTGTGAATCTGATATGGGGAATATGTTGAATAAAATCATAATTAACTGATCCTCCTGTATTTTCTTTTACTCAAATACAGGAACTTTTTAACACTCCCTTATATACATATGTTTATACACACACGCACACATACCCCACCCCTATATATATATATATATATATATATATATATATATATATATATATATATATATATATATATATGTAAAATATTCTGAAATTTAAAAGATATTTTTTAACTGTAAAAAAAACTTACTGTGATTAACTTTTCCCAGGAGGTGTGCAATCCCTTCCTTACCCCGTACCATTACATTTCATGAAGCCAAAACATGATATGATCCTTTAAGCAACTGTTGCCATTAAAAAAGCAACAACTCTTAATCCAAGAAGTTCTTACTATATACATGTGTATGTGTGTATGTATGAATATCAATCTGATAAATAGACTATTTTTTTTACAAAAAGTCTATAAAGAGAATGTTGATTACCAATACAAAACCCTGTAGTAAATACCAGTTATGTTTGAGTGTACAGGAACAGGATAAGAACAAATGGACACATCATTACTTCGATACTACTTGCTTCATATACTGATTTAATTCCAACTTGGCAAGCTTCATCACATGTCAGCAATTGTTTGCTGATTTTTACATATGAGTCAAAGTTTCTATTTAGCCCAAGAGAATAGAGACATTGTCTATCAGTAAAGAGATGAAATCTATTAAAGACCCTGGTGTCTGATCATCTGCTGACATCATATGGAGCTTGAAGTATTTTTACATAATAACTGCAGGAAGAAATTTGTTCACTGAAATGAAATTCTATAATGAATGCTATTTATATTCAGTAGTACATATCTATGTAAGCGTGAATTTTGTTTAAGACCTAACAGTATTTCAGCATAATCTTTCACATATAAACATATATATGAAAAAAATTGAATTTAAGTTGAAGGAGTTCACCCAAATCCTTATTTCTATTTTAAACCTGATACTTATTCTATCAGTCTCTTTTTGCCAAAACATTAAGTTACATGGATGTAAACATATTAACAGTAGTTGCCAGGCAGTGGTGGAGGACAAATACAGACACAAAGACAAACACACAGGTATATACATACATATATATATATATATATATATATATTTTGCTTAGGATTGCAAGACCAATAACCCGGTTTAGAGCTCAATATATGTTCGATTCAGGATGAAATGTTAGTTGAGTATAGAGTGGTAATAAGAAAGAGAGATGACAAAGGAATAAAGAATTATCTTATGAACTTCATTAGCCAAATTCATAAGACTCATTTCCTTCCTTTGTCAGCTTTCTTTCTATTATATCTGTACTAGTTTAAAAGCCGCACTCCATATACACTTTTAAGCTAGCTCCTGCTGTGGGCTAATTGAGCCTGTGGCCCAAAAACTAAAGACAGTTAAATAACATGACTATAATACATCTATAATAGCTACATGTCCTGGTGGAGTTTGATCAATGGTGGATGAAAATTAATTCTGTAATGCAATCATTCTATTGTTCCTGTACCAATTTGAATTCCAACTATGGGCCAATTTGTCCCAAAGTTCTTATCTCAATGTAGAATTAACAAAGCGAATGTCATTTATCTCCCCCTTGATTTCTGGCATCATCATAAAAATGCCAAACAAGATGGCATGAATCAGTCAAGCTTTATCTGCTAGAAACAGCAACCCAAATGTTTTTACATCAGATCCCAATGCTGAATGTTCAAGAACCAAATGAAGAGCAGATTTTCAATCCCGGGATCATCCTGATTTCCAAAAGGTATAATATGTCTATTTTGAGCAAATGTAGATTGAGATACAGGGATTCGAGACAGACAGAATTTTGCATTTATTATTATAGATAGACAAGGTGTAGTCAGAGTGTATCTGATCTTTGGCTAAAAAAAGAAGTAATATTAAAAAATTAACCATTTTGATTTAGTCTCTGATGTGATGAGAGTTACGATGCCCCCTTGTGAGAGATAGACTGGTCCAAGTAAAGTATAAATAGTAATGATCCAAGTGGGTTCAGAGTTTGCAGTTGAGTGAATTTCATGTTTACAGTGAAGTTGGATGGTGTCTGTTGGTTAGTTCACCAGGTATATTGGTTGTTGATTTGTAATGAGATTTGTTAGTTTGCTACATTGTGGTTACTGTTCTCTGGTTATCTTATTCGTTGTACATAACAATTACAATACTACATTCTCCTTCAAAGTATTCACCTTGGGAGTCTATGCACTTCTGCCATTGCTGGAAATCACTTTTTGAGATGCTGTAGAGCTGTACTGTCAAATTTAGCTTAACGTACCCTTTTGACTCAAATCTCCTTTTGAATGTTTTTTGAGCTTTGGGAAAGCCAAATGTTACATGGAGCCAAGTCTGGGGAGTAGGAAGCCTGACAAACAAGTGATATGTTTTGCTTGACAGGGAATGCTTGGACGACGTGGGTGGACTGAGCAGGTGCGTTGTCATGGTGGAGTTGCCAGTTCTTTGCCACCCACAGGTTGGGTCATTTTCACCGAACAGCTTCATGAAGGCAATGAAGAACCCCTAGATAGTATTCTTTGTTAATAGTCTGGCCACAACATAGCTCACTGTCCACCGAATTGCAACCACCTTGGAACCAATTATACCACCCCTTTATTTGTGTTTTTCTCATAGCATTCTCTCCAAACACCTTCTGAATCTTCTTGACAGTTTGGGCTTGCATATCACCAAGTTTTTCGCAGAATTTTATACAGTATCTTTGCTCAATGTGCTTGGTCATCTTGACTCAAAGAGAAAAATAGCACAAGACACTCTTCATATCCATACTCAATGCATCATTGGGGGCGATGGCACAACCTACAGGCACGAACATTTTTGAGCACCCTAAGGAAAGACACGACCAACTAATATGCATGCGGATTTTACTCACACATTATCATTTTGTGCAAAAATAAATATTGGATATTTTTTGACTACACCTCGTATATGTATATATATATATATATATATATATATATATATATATATATACAGGGGTTGGAAAAAATAAAGGACCCTTTAAAATTTCAAACAAATTTATTTTAATGTGGGATAAGATCACCTTTGGCAGTAATTACAGCTTGAATTCTATGAGGTATGGACTCGTACAAAGTTTGAATTGTTTCCAAAGGAATTTTTGTCCCATTCTCCAGTCCTTGTAGTGGTGATGGTGGAGGATATCGACTCCTTACTTGTTTTTCTGAAATGCACCATAAATGTTCAATAATATTAAGATCTGGGGACTGTGATGGCCAGATAAGATGTTCAACTTCACTAGAATGTTCCACGTGCCATTCAGTAACAACTTTAGTTCTGTGAATTAATGCATTATCATCCTGAAAGATTGCATTTCCCTCTGGAAATAGTTCATACATGTTTGTATGTATATACATACATACATACATGTATATATATATATATATATATATATATATATATATATATATATATATATATATATATATATATATATATATATATATATATATATGTATATATGTATACACACACATACATACGAATATACATATATACATACATATATTTATATATATACATATACATATGTATGTATATACACATATACATATACATACATATATAACACACACACACACACACACATATATATATATATATATATATATATATATATATATACACACACACACACACATACATATACATACATATATATATGTATGTATGTATGTATATAGGTAATGAGAAGCAGCTGAGGAAGAGAAGAAGTCTGGCCAGATGAAGAAGTGTGGTCATGTCAGGTTGAGGTAAGGTCGAATGTCAATGAAGTGTTTGAGGGTAAGAAGTCCTTCGTTGTGTGGGATCACCGTATATAGACTCTTGATATCAGGAGTGAAGAGAAGTTTAGGGAGTCCAGGAGGGAAGGAGAAAGAGTTGAAAAGATGAAGAACATGGTTAGTGTCGTGGATGTGTGAGGGGAGGGGAGCCACTGGGGGGGGGAGGCAAGGACACAGTCGAGGTATTTTGAGATCAGTTCCATGGGGCAGTTACAGGTGGAGACGATGGGGCGGCTAGGTTTGTTGGGCTTGTGGATTTTTGGAAGGAAGTAAATGGTGGAGGTGCGAGGAGTGTAGAAAAGGAGGTTGGAGACGGTGGGAGGGAGATGGGAGGAGGAGATGAAGTCACAGATGATAGTGGAGGAAACAGTCTGTTGGTAGCTAGGTGTGGGGTTGGAGGGCAGAGGGAAATAGAAGGAGGTGTCTTGAAGTTGGCAGAGAACTTCAGCCTTGTAAAGGTTTGCCCACTGCACCACCACGGCTCCACTCTTGTTGGCCGGTTTTATGATAATGTCTTTGTGGCATCAGAGACATTGAAGGGCTGCAAGTTTGGCCGGGGAGATGTTCAGATGTCAGGGATGCTTGTGAAAGTTAAACCGGTCCACAAGATGTTGACAGACGCCTGCAAAATGATTGACTGCTTGGAACTGGCCAGGAGCTGGCGTCCAGTGGGATAGTCGGTGGCCCAGTTCGGTGAAGTAGTCTTCTTCATTAGATGCAGGTGGAGTGTTGTGGAATAGTGCATATAGCTTGACACGGAACACAAAGCTATGAATATCAGCACAAGTATGAAATCCGTTAGTGGATACCTACATATATATATATATATATATATATATATATATATATATATATTACCTGCTTCCATATAAGACCTATGCAGATTGTTTGAAATAATAACTTTCCTAAGTTTGTCTGATGATATTTGTGATACATGCTAATGTCATCTTTTTGTTTCATGATTTGTTGAATTTATGTATATTTATTTGAAATATGGATTGTGGAGGGGTTGTTTTGTTTGTCAAATTTAACCGCACCATATGTGTTGCATTGAATTTTCTTTCAATATGAGGACAATAAGGAAACCTTTGTTATCTACTTACTGCTAAAATCATTTTATTTAGTTTGACCTTTGATTGGTTAGTGTTATCTTTTTAGATCTTTGGAAACTTGTTTTTGTCCTTAGATAAATTATTGATTTTTACAATATATTTATCTCTTTCCCCTATTACAAACATATTGCTTTTTGTCCCATTTGCATGTTTTATGTGGTTGTTATCTTTTAAATCATGTAGGACTTGTTTGAATCTCTTGTTGAGTATTTTTTTTTTATTCTTTAGTGGGTATCTATTTTTATTGCATTCACCATGAAGTAAGTCCTGGAGTTTACCACCAATGTTTATCATGTTTTTGTCCCTTAGATTTTCTATGCTTTTGTATAGTAGTTAATTTCAACCTTTCTTTTTTTTTATCATATTTCGGATGCAGTTTGAAGTTAATACCATAACCAAAAGAGCGTGATTTGATCTATGTTGAATGTATGTTGTGATAAGCTGATAAATTTATTTTCTTGTTTGGGTAGAAAGACTTTTGTTTTGTCGAGTTTATATTACTGTATGTAATGTGCTAGACTGTGATGTCTGTGTATTATCAATGAGCTACGTATATGTTGGTTAATAAATGTTAGTCACTTTCTCATAAATGACTAAGCAAACAATCAGAGTGACAAAAACATGTTTGTAACCATGGATACAAAACGAACATACCACAGTAAAGGATGTTTATAAATAAAACTCCAAAAACACGAACCAATTCAAAATTATACAAAAGGAAATAATTATAGCAAAAATGCACAGCTATGATCCCATTACTTTCCCAACATTGAAGGAGAAACGGCTCCTCACAAATAAATACACTTACACATAAATTCTCAATACGTACGTAGTTGTAGTCTTTCCACTTATTTCCAGTAGTAAAAGCAATCGAAATTTCAGAATGTACATAGACACCTAAAATAAAGCCACTCCTGAAAGCCGCAAACTTCTTGAAAAACTGACTACCTTAACAAGCGAAGTGATTTTTTGCTCTCCACAAGCACACTATGTAAAAAAGACGAAGTAGCTATGGGTTCTGTTCTAGGATTTGTGTTTTCAACATTTTATTGAGTTCCTGTAGAAAACAAAATTATACCTAAACACAAACATATGATATACACTAAATATATAGACGATAGGCTAGTTGTCACAGACTCCTCGAAAATGATTGAGAAATTAAAAGAAGACCTAGAAAACAATTCAGTCCAAAAATATCTGCAACCAAAACAATACTAGTATTTCTTTTCTAGACAAACATTCAGATTAAAAACAATAGATACATTTCATCAGTACACACGAAAGACAAACATACATATTTCAACATAGAGATAGCGAATACGCACATAGCTACAAAATGTCAGTGGTAGGGATGCTATGAGATTCTCTCTGACAAATGAAGCTCTAAATAAGGAAATACGCAGAATAAAAGCAAGCACAAATTAACAATGGATATCTAAACAAACTTCTAGGCTAACAAATATAAAACACAATGCTGCAAACAATACATTACGTATTAACCCTACTAAAATTTCACGAATCACATCCAATTATTTGAATCAGATGCATTCCAGATGTGAAAGAGTCCGACGTATAATCAAAATTCTCATTGAACGAAACAATGCATCAGCCGAACAATAAACTAACACTAAAAAGACCAATAATAATATTCAAATATTAACATCCAGCAATAAACCCCGGTGTTATAAACCCAAGACACTTCGAATGACCAATGTAATTTATAGATTAGACAGTGAAAGTAAAAGTTATAAATTCATTGATTTTTAACTGTTGTATTGGTTTCAAATTTTGGCACAGGGCCAGTAAGTTCGGGAGATGGGGGTAAGTCAATTACATCGACTCCGGTATTCACCTGGTACTTGTTTTATTGACATCGAAAGGATGAAAGGCTGAGGTGACCTTGGCGGAATTAGAACTCAGAACGTAAAAACGGACGAAATGCCCATAAGCATTTTGCCCGGCATGCTATCGCTTCTGGCAGCGCTCTGTCCTATTTTCTGTTATATTGACCATATAAGTACACCACACAATTATCAAGTGCAACACACGTTTCACACAATGAAACAAAGCTAGATAGGAATATTAATAGAAAATCCAACTACACAACAAACAGTTGTTCTCAAGAAAACAAGCTTATTTATGGGATCAATACTCATACCACAAACTAAAGTAAAATAAAACACACATCATAAATAGGACGAACATGTGAATGGTGATGTTAAATTCTAAGGGAAAAGTGCAGGTGAACTGGTTAGCAGATATAGGTTTTGTAAAGTAATGAACAATTGTAAAAAGATAGCTTTTTCTTTAAAGTAAAAAATGCAGTAAATATCACTCATTGTGCCTCCCTTCCTATATGCGGACATGTGTAGCCTCTCTTGTTCAACTTGGCATGACTGGCTAGCAGTATTTTCGCTAAAGCAGGTCTTTAGTAGTAACAGTAGTCTTAGAAACATTCGGTCATGTGTAAGAACCTATTGAGTGCCGTTAAACAATTCCACAAGTTGTCTTTCTTTCAGATGCAGAACACTGACGTCAAGCTATCCATCAACTTCACCTGCTGTCAGATTTTAAAACTTTACGGCTACTGAGATTAATATCTGATTTTTCATTTACCATAAAGGTAGAGACAAAGAAAGGACAGACAAAGGAGTAGAGGGATCGAATGAAATGACAAGATTAAACATTAATGATATATAAAATCGGATGATGATGGAATGAGGGATGGGTGCGATCCCACAAACCACGTTCCACCACTGATCCCTTTATGAGACTTTTATCTTCTCCCTTAAGCAGGTACATCCACTCTCAACATGCTTGCCACTTTCTTCCATCTTTTCTCATGTGTACTGAGTGGCAAGCGTCTCCTCTCCAGCCTTATTTTCATTTTAAGATGGAAAATAATAAAGTTTACTAAACCGAGGCTGGAGATGAAGACGCATGTCACTAAACCTCTCATGCGTGTCCTCCACACTACCCATTTTTCCACATCCACTACAGAGAGAAAACAAACCTTCCCTTCCCTGTTCAGAGAGGACGGTGGAATAATCTTTATTATAGACTCGGAAGACAGTGGTTCGTTTCCAAAACGTGATAGCAGCTGTTCAACATATACCCAAAATTCCGAAAGTTTCGGACACTGCACAAGTGCATGCAGAACAGTTTCACTACTCTGCGAGCATCTTGGGCAAGGGAGCGAGCATGAAAAGCCGTGCTTGGCGAGTTTATCTCGAACTCGTAAGGCTCCTCGGTAACACAGCTAAGCCAGTTACTTTTAGAAGCTCTCCGTAGACCTTGTCCCAAATGTTCTTCGGAAATGTCCGGCAAATTGACCATCGTCGAAGCCTAGGATTTCCCTCAGCGCGTCGTCACACTTGGCCTCTACCAACCCCCTATAGAATGACGAGGTGGAACCCTCGCCGCCGGCAGTACCCGTCTGGGAAAGAAGCGCATGTTCCTTAAAGTGCTGTGTACAAGGGAGCACGTGGTGTGTACAGTTGTACAGGAAAGGCTAATTTTACATACGTGTTTTCTATAGCCAAATGTATGCTACATCTAAAGAAGGGAGCATTAAATTTGGTAAGTATTCTTCTATTAGTTTAAATGCAAAGGATACTCTTTAGTCTTACAGGGCTGGAGAGCTTCCAACACAGTGGGGCTACTAATAATGGAGTTGTTTCCCCATTGTCTTTTTTTTTGTGCAACATTTGGTTATGGCACAGGAGAGCTAACAAAACCCATGCTCTGTCCTGATAAATGGGGAGCTCAGGCAAAATCTTTAGGAGTAAGGAGTACCGGTAAGAATTCTTCTGTGTGAATAGCAGTGAACAATTCACTGAAAACCGTTTTGGAATTCGTCGTGAAGAAGTTAATTATTTTATCTCTCTATTTTGTATCTGTGTCCTATTTCTTTTTGTTTTGATCCGAATCTGTTTGAACTGCTTTGACTGGTCAATAGATTTTGCAACTTGGTTAATATCACACTATTTGTTTATCCGGTTTTCTAGCAGCAGGGAATGTGAGGCTAGACAAAGGCGTGTCTATCTTGATCGAACTGTCACCTTGAAACGTGATAAAGTTGTTTCTCAATAGTCTGTAAATTGACAATATAGGCGTTCTTTAATATTTGTTTTTGTGCGTCATTTATAATTTAGGCGTGTCTTAATAGTTGTTTGCTGTCGCATCATATCCAATACAACGATGTCATAGCTAAGTTTTTTTCATTTTAATCCTCTTTTTCACGAGGCAAACACAGATTTGCAAAGCTTAAATACGATTTCGGATACGTCACAGATTTTACATCATGGAATTTTTTCCACAGTAGTTCCCCAACTTTTAGAATGTCGTGAAGTCACACTCGGTGAAGAAATACATAAAAAGGTAGTGAATGAGGTAATTTCTTTTTTTAACTATTAACACCCGTCTCACTTTGAAGGTGTGGTTTACCCCAAGAACAAATGACTTAAGACGGTTTTGATGGTCAGGTTGATTCAAAACACATAAAAAACAACAGGTAAAAGAGTAAATTTCACCTTCAGAGTGAGACGAATGTAACAAGAAGCTTGCCGTAAATAGAGGTGTTACTCATATGACATGAATAAATGGTACAAAATACGAATATACAGAAAGAAGATGAGATGTGTATGCTCGATACAACTAAATTCTGTATATATGTGCATCACTTACAACAGGGTTCAATATCGCTGACCACTACATTTATATTTTTTCTCCTTGTTTCATTCTGTGTTCCTTTCAGTTGAAGAGCGTAGCTCGAAACGTTAAAGACTTTCTCTATTCCCGAGCGTTAAACTAATACATCCTTTTGTTGTTTACACCACCTGTCCTCGTCTGTTGTTGTTTTTTTCGTAAATTCTCTCATATACATAGTATAGCTTTGTTAAGCTATACGCAAGCAAACTAGCAGAGACGAGAATATATTTATCAAAGGTTCATTACTTTTCGTACATGAGGGCTTAAGTCGCCAGTTATTTCTGTTTAGTCAATTCAGATTCGTTTAACTCTCACTGCAAACATTCTTTTGTTCTTCTTCTTCCACCGAAAGCCCCATTCGCTGCTGACCAATTTCCTTGTTAGCCCGCAGCGAAGTTCCTGTCTACAGTTCGTCTGTCATGAATCCTGCCCTACATAGCTCCCCACTACAACTGTTGACTATCATTGGAACCAGGAATGCGTTTTAATTATCTTGCCCATATGTGTGGTTACTCGATTCTTTGGTGACGGTAAAGTGGCGGGTTGTGCCGTTAGAGCCAAAGTGTACATTCTGCAAAGAAAGTGATGTGACGGCAGTGCGGTAGACTCTGATCTCATCATCTGTCTGTTGGGTTGCAGCTAGAGCTTCGTAATCCAGGCCTTCTGTTATTGGTGCTAAGTAGGTGTGAGAGCAGGTAGGAGCTCGAGAGAGTGCTTTGGCAACTGGGTTGCCCTTTCCAGCTATGTGTTGGATGTCCGTGGTGTACTCAGAAATGGCTGATAGCTGTCGTTGTTGGCGTGCAGACCAAGGCTCCGAGAGCTTACTCATAGCAAAGGTGAGTGGTTTGTGATCTGTGAAGACTGTAGATGTGTGGCCTTTTAGGAAATAGCGAAAGTGGCGGACATCTAGATGGACAGCCAGTAGTTCCCTGTCGAAAGCACTGTATTTCTGTTCACAGGGTCGTAGTTGTTGACTGATGAAGGTGAGTGGTCACCACTGACTGCTGATATGTTGTTCCAAAATTCCTCCAATTGCTGTGTCGGATGCGTCAACTGCAAATGCAGTCCAAGCTGACAGATGAGGATGGGACAGCATGGTTGCTTGAGCCAGGGCTTGTTTTGTGGATTTGAAGGCTGAAGTCATTGTGCTATCCCACTCCACCTGTCTTTTTGAACCCTCTTTTGACAGTGCCTTGTATAGGGGTCTCATCACTCTTGCTGCAGAAGGGAAGAAGCGATGGTAAAAGTTTATCATGCCTGCGAATTGATATAGAGCCTTGTTTGTGGTGGGGTTTAGAAAGGACAGGATAGCTTTCACTTTTTTCTGGCAAGGATACAGCGCCAGCACTTGTGATTCGATGTCGCAAGAAGTTGATATCTGTCGCACAAAAAACGCACAGCTAACTTTGTGTTTGTTCGACATGGCACACAAGGAAAACCCCCTCCAGTCACCCTACGATGGTCCATATTAAGTCATATATCCGGGAGATAAAACATTCCAACTCTTAATTGGTGGACAGCAAGACACAGTCTCTATCACTAGATTGAAATTGGCCCAACTCGATATTGACAGCCCCATTCAGGTAGCTCAGCCACCAAACAACTACGACCCCCTGAACAGAAATACAGTGCTTTCGACAGGGAACTACTGGCTGTCCATCTAGGTGTCCACCACTTTACAGTCACCAAAGAATCGAGTAACCACACACATGGGCAAGATAATTAAAACGCCTTCCTGGTTCCAATGACAGTCAACAGTTGTGGTGGGGAGCTGTGTAGGGCAGGTTTCATGACAGACGAACTGTAGACAGGAACTTCGCTGCAGGCTAACTAGGAAATTGGTCAGCAGCGAAAAGGGCTTCCGGTGGTAGAAGAACAAAAGAATGTTAGCAGTGAGCGTTAAACGAATCTGAATTCAAGGACCTACGGAAATTAGTGAAGGCAGCTGACAAACATTTTTTTATCCAGTGGTATCATGGTCAACGCCATAGGGTCAGCCCCGAGACAGGGTAGGGTTAAGTAAGATAACCTGTTCATCTACCATGCAAAGTTCGGGAAAAAGACTACTGTACCTACTGCACACACATTTCACATGTTTCCATATCCTGACATGTACAAAAACACCTTCATGCGCGCACCAATACGTATATACATGCATGTGCAGACCCATATACATGCATACATATATATATATACACACATGCCCTCACACTCATACGCACATACACATACATGACCTCTGACATACTCATGCACATGCACAGCAACACTAATGCACTCACACACTTGTCACCTCACCTCTCTCCACCCTCCTGCACACAACATATACACGTACAAGCACACACACACACCTGTGCATACTCACTCGTACATGCTCACACATACATACACAAACACATACACACAACAATACCAACACACTCACACACTTGTAACTGCGCATACACTGTGTATGCAAACATGCATACATGAATATATGTGCTCACATGCACTCTCACATACATACACAATCACATGCATATAAACATCCACACCCATACACTCATCACCTTGCCTCTTACTACCAAATCAAACCGCGGTTATCAACCCGTTCAACACCACTCCTTTATGCATACAACACTCACACAAACACACCCACCCGCACATACACACACTGGCCATGTTGGCACTCTCTTCTCTTAAAATCCATTTTCTCTCTCTCTCTCTCTTTCTCTACTTTTGGTCACTTCAGTCATAGATTGGACTTTTTTCCTTCTCTGGACTTTTTTCTCCTTCGGTTATTTCTTCTGTCCACTTTCTCATGAAGAGCCATGCTTGAAACATTATACGCCCATTCTTTTTTTTCTCCATCTTACACTAAGCATCAAGCTAACTTCCATGACCTTTTGACTTTTGTTGTTTTGTTAATTGTTATTTTTAATTTTCAATTTGCTTAACATATAAAACACACACACATGACTGTCATTCAGTTTCCGTCTACCAGATCCACACACTAAACTTTGGTTGGCATGAGGCTATAGGTGTCAGCTGCATTTATAGTATGCCTGCAGCACATTGAAGACACTACAGTGAAGATTTTCCCAATTAGGCTCAAATTCTCCAGATGCCTTGCCACTCTTATCCAACCAGTTCTTGATATTGTCCATACATTGCATTCTTTGCCGGTTTGCTTGCATTTTCCTTCTTTTTTTTTATGTAAGTTAATGGCAAGAAGGTGTATCTATTTATAAAAAGAAATAGGCTGCATTTCTGGTAATCTACTGTTATGAGCGTTTAGTTATTCTTGTGTTGCTGATAAAATGTTATTCTTGTGGAATGGACTTCATTGACGAGACTGGGCAGAAACTGTGTCGTTATTGAAGGTAAGCAATGAAAGTTGTCATAATAACTGGGCGAAAAAATTTGATCGATGAATTCAATTATCTTGACTCTGTTATTTTTTTGTATCCCAGTTCACTCTCTTCTGATCTGACTCTGTATTTGATTCTTTCTACTCCTGTGACTACTGCAACTGGCGAATATGATATTTCCAAATTTTGGCAGTTTCACAGGAGGAGATAAGTCGATTACATCAACCCCAGTGTTCAACTAGTACTTATTTTATCGATCCCAAATGAATAAAAGGCAATGTCAAAGTGATGCTATCATTTATATTGTATTCCTAACAAAACAAATTAACATTCTAAAATTTTAAATCTCCATTTATTTACCTCCTGCATTTTACTTGGTTAATAAACAACTACTTCAATTTAATCTACTTCAATTTTATCGATCCCAAAAGGATAAAAGGCAATGTCAGCACTTTACAATCTTCTGATTGTAAAGTCAGAAGAAAAGTCACTAAACAATTTTCCCAGTGAGGTTATGATTCTGCCAGCTTGCCATCTTGCTGGCTAATATATTATTTGTTTATCCAATTTGCTTAGCAACCGTGAACATGATGTTACGCTATGTGATCTGGATGCGGTCCAGCTCCCTTAGAATGTAAGAGCAGAGACACTTGCCTGAAGGAGGTTTTATCTCTGAAGACCTTCTGCTGTTCAGCTCTTCTGAGAGTTTCTAACCAATATAATGCTCTTTTTTCTTTTTATAAAAATACATTAGAGTGTGATTCACCAAGGTTCTGGCTGCTATTTCTAGCAGGTTGAACAATCACCTAAATGCCCTCGGATTAAATTGAAGTAGGAATTGTTTATTAGCCAAGTAAAATGCAGGAGATAAATAAATAGAGATTTAAAATGTTATAATATTGATTTGCTTTGTTAGGAATACAATGTAAATGATAACATCACTTTTACTTTTTCACTGGAGTTTATGAGTCAGCTAGATTGTTTCTATGTGGTTGTTTGACTTGTAGGAAACAGCAGGGAAATGTCACACAAATCACACTCTGTCATTTGAAATTTAATAATGTCTCATTGATTTACTATGCTTGCAAAACAAAATAAGAATTTTAAAAATATGATGGAATATTTTACAGGTTGTCCGGAATTCTCGGTTTTTCACAATTTGTTCTGATGACATCACATTTTTATTTTTTTAAATTCAATTTCCAAAAATAGGTTTGCGCAGATATTTTCGGTTTTGTTTTTATGAATATTTACAATGTTTGCTTTGTATAGATTCGATTTAAGATTTGTTAACTCAATTTTCCTTCACAGCTCTGCATGATAGTTTTTTATTTTTTGCTTCTTTGTTTCGCTTTAGCTATGTGTAAGCTAATCGCAATTGCGATCAGAATGGTTAGAGTCATTGTATATTTTAACTTTTGGTAATTGGTGGGGGGGGGTCGGAATAGTTCACCCACGTAAGTTGAATTTTCTGTTTTGCCAGGATTTTTCAGATTTTGTTTTCTGCACCACACACTTCAAAAAGAGGATAGCAATAAAAAGAAAAAAAAGAAATAATTCCATAATTTTTTAAACATCGCTGCCCTCCACCTCGTACCTTCATGAAAGCCTTCACTATTAAAAATTTTTTCCCCCTCTTATCATTATTACATTCAATATTCAGAAACACATGTAATTCAAATTATTTGAGGGAAAAAAAATTTTTTATCCATGTATTTTAAACTTCGCTTCACTCCAACTAAAAAAGCAACCATAATTACATTGCTTTTCTTTTTGTTTCCATTTGCTTTATGACACAAGGCCAGCAATTTTTTGGGGAAGAGATAAGTCAATCACATCAACCCCAGTGCTCAACTGCTACTCGTTTTATATGCCCCGAAATGAGAGGCAAAGTAGGTCTTGGTGGAATTTGAACACAGAGCATGAAGATGGATGAAATGCTGCTAACCATCTTGGCCAGGGTGCTAATGATTCTGCCAGCTGGCTGCCTTAGTCATTTTATCATATATAAAATGGTTAACTTGCAGTTTACAGTTGTAAAAAACGGGAAAAGTAAAATATCCCCCCAAAAGTCTGGAAGTGACAACTATGACATAAAAAAGTATAAATCAATTCCCTCATTGTGCCAGGCCCAGCGGCAGCTTCAAGTATTGTAAATTTTAAAGATGTAAGGGTGACAGGAAAATGTTACTTGACTGATGTCCCCAAATGCACATGCAAAACACTTTGGCCCTGCATAAGGCAGTGAGTATTGCCAGGAATCATCACCACTTAATATCTGTTTTCCAAGCTGGAATAATTTAGTATGGTCTCTTCATCATTGGAGGTACCCTGTGCAATACCATATTATTTATTTCAGCTTTTTCTCATCATTACTAGAGTTGGTTGTCATCTTTTTGATATGAAAGCACCAAATTCACTCATAAGGAATTGATTGGCCAGGAGACCATTGTAGAAAATTAAAGAGTCACATGATTGGACTGAACCCAAAATCAGTTCTGCAGAGCCAACTGCTTAACAACATCTCTATACACTTGTGCCCATATACATGTGTGTGTATGTGTGTGTGAAGGTGCATGGCTTAGTAGTTTGAGCGTGAGGCTCATAATCATGAGGTAGGTGAGTTTGATTCCCAGACTGGGCTGTATACTGTATTCTTGAGTAAGACACTTTATTTCATGTTGCTCCCATTCACTCAACTGTAGAAATGAGTTGTGATGTCACTGATGCCAAGCTGTATCAACCTTTGCCTTTTCCTTGTATAACAACAGTGGTGTGGAGAAGGAAGGCTGGGATGCATGTGTGATTTCTGGTCTTCTATGACCAACTTTACCTAGATTTGTGCCTCAGAGGGTAACTTTCTAGGTGCAATCCCATGGTCATTCATAACTGAAGTGGAGTCTTCACCCATATATATATATATTTTTTTTGTTTCTCTGTCTATCTCTCTCCCTCTCTTGTTCTTCATACTTTCTGTTTTTCTCTCCCACCCTTTCTCTATTCTTCTCCTCTC
Organism: Octopus bimaculoides; assembly: GCF_046866305.1. NCBI lineage: Eukaryota > Metazoa > Mollusca > Cephalopoda > Octopoda > Octopodidae > Octopus > Octopus bimaculoides. The sequence goes on along the minus strand of NC_142945.1, from coordinate 24,402,843 downwards.
CCCTTCATCATTCCCTCTCTCTCTCATTCTTCCTCCTTGACTCTCTCATTGTTGACACGTGACGAAAGGGGATCTATCTTTCTATCCATTTCCTTCCTAAAGAAAAGACGTGCCTTTGCCTGTTTCCTCTCATGGCTCGTCCTCCTAGCATTCATAATAATTTTTCTATCGTCTTGACTCAACAGCCCTCACCATTTGTTTTTACTGTCTTGCTCTCACTGTCCTGTTTTGTTAACACTTTCACCTTCCGCAAAAATCCCAAATTTTATTTAATTTGCTTTGCGGCAAGGACTGTTTCAACAAAGTTGCGTATTGTCCTTACCTTCGAAACGCAGAGTAGATGAAACAGGGACAACTAAAGAAGGGGTTTACTCTTTATGTTGCATGTCTCGTTTCTCTGTTTGTTTTTTTCATTGTTCGAAAAAATGTTTGTTTTCTATGTTTTTGTTTTTATGTTTTCATTTCTCATTGTGTTTAATGTTTTTTTGATTTCCTGTACCCATATATGCATGTATATATACATATATATGTAGGTATGTACATATATGTATGTATATATGCATATATTTATATATTATTTATATTTATATATTATTTATATTATATATATATATATATATATATAGCAGAAACGGGGATACTCTCTTTTTGCTGCCAAGATGCCTCCAAACAAGTCTGGCGTATGACAATAGAGTTCGTAGGGTTGGCCATCCAAGCCTGGCGACTTGTCTCCTGTACAGCCTGCCATAGCATCTTGTACATTTGCGGCTTTGATGAGTCTTTCACAACACTCTGCCTCTCTTGCCGAGAGTTGTAGTAAGCCTTTATATATATACATATATATATATGGCATGTGTGGGTAAGAAATTTGCTTCCCAACTATATGGTTCCATGTTCAGCCCCACTATGTGGAACCTTGATCAAGTGTCCTCTACTATAGCTCTAGCTTGGCCAAAACCTTGTGAGTGGATTTGGTAGATGGAAACTGAAAGAAGCCTGTTGCATATATATATATATCTATCTGTGTGTGTGTGTATGAGTGTTTGACCAGTCTTGTCATTGTCTGTGTTTATGCTCATAACTTATCAGTTCAGCCAAAGAGACAGGTAGAAGAAGTACCAGGTTTAAAAAAAAAAAATTGTAAGTACTGGGGTTGATTCATTTGACTAAAAATTCTTCAAAGCAGTGCCCCAGCATGGCCGCAACGACTGAAACAAATGAAAGATAATTGTATCTGCATAAATGAGCGTGTGCCACAGTGTATGTGTCTGTCTGTGTCAGTGTGTGTATGCGTACTTTGTTTACTCTAATATAATCTTCCTGTAGATTTATATAAGGAAGATTATATTGATTAAGTGATTAAACAGATTTAATCAATTGAATTAAATAACCTAAATTGGAGTTGAATCTAATAGTATGGAATATTCAAAACTGAAGTCTGCAACATTGAAATTTTGATTAGATTATTACAATAAACTAATCGAAATTTCAGTGTTGTAGACTCCAATTTAGATTATTCCATACTGTTGGATTCAATTATTTAATTCAATTCATTAAATCTATTTAATCAAACAATTATATTTACTCTATGTTGTCAGCCGCCCTTCTAGAATAACAGCAAAATCTGTCTCAAATTTCACCCTGCCTTAGTTTAAATGGAAGGACATTTAATTCTGTGTTGACTATGACTGCTGAAAAGACAAGCTGTTTGAGGCTGGAATGATTTTTTTCATGTTTGAAGGCTTCAAAAACAAACCCTTTTAAGTTCCACATTTTATTATGTCTACTGGGATGTATAAACACTACAAAGCACTTTAAACACTGTCGAATAGCTTTAGAAAGACATCTTTTTTACATATGGACCTGACAATAATAATAGAATTCTAAATATATCATATGTTTAACTCTAATTATAAAATGCTCAGTCATATTTATCTCATTTTATCTTCTTCTATTTGCAAATATTTGTTTCACTCATAGGATTATAGCTTGCAGAGGTGCAGATATCTAGAATGACATTCTCTCCAGTAATTATATATAAATATGTACTTATTATTAATGTCAGGAGAAGAAAGATATGCGGGGCCTGCCGAATATTTCATCCTCTCACTCCCCCGCCTCTCTGTTTGTGTAAAGTATTTTTAAAATGGCAGTGTATCTTAGTATATAAAATAACAATGTGCTGAAAGTCCACTATATGAATGCAAAAATCGTATGTATATCAGTGCAGGCATGGCTGTGTGGTAAGAAGTTTGCTTCCAAATCACACATTCCAGGTTCAGTCCCTCTGTGTGGCATCTTGGGTAAATGTCCTCTACTATAACCCTGGGCTAACCAAAGCTTTGTAAATGGCTTTTGTCGCTGGAAACTGAAAGAAGCCCATTTTATATCATCATCATCATCATACATGTGTGTGTGTGTATTTGTATAGATCTCTCTCTCTCTCTCTCTTCTTTTTCTCCATTCTCTCTCTCTCTTTCTCTCTCTCTCTCTCTCTCTCTTTCTCTCTCTCTCTCTCTTTCTCTCTCTCTCTCTCTCTCTTTCTCTCTCTCTCTTTCTATATATATATATACACACACACACATTTGTGTGTGTGTATGTATGCATATATGTGAGTGGCTTTGTGTTTGTCCTCCACCACCACTTGAAAACCTGTGTTGGTTTGTTCAACTTAAGAGACCAGTAGAGTAAATACCAAGCTTGAAAACACAAGTACTGCGGTTGATTTGACTAAAACCCTTCAGAGTGGTGCCTGAACATGGCCACAGTCCAATGACTAAATAAAACAAACAAGAAGCAAAATGTAAGAGATGTTTGTATGCATATATTTATGTCATTATATCTCTGCATATATAAATATATATTTCATGGTTGTCTTTAGACTTCCAACTATTTTACAGTTTTCAAACTAACCATAGAATTTCTGCAGATACTGCTATTATAAGTCATATTTATTTATAAATTCATTATAATAGTGCTTAATAATTTTTTTTTTGTCACTTAATCTTTTAAGTTGTAACCCTTTAGTATTTAAACCAGCCATATCCAGCTCAAATATTCAACCTGTTTTATGTTCAAACTGGTCAGATCTCTACTCTCACACCTACCTTACAATGTCATTCTAATAATATATAATCATATCAAAGTTTCAAAAGTTACAAGATAACGAATTATTAATTTAAACAATGTGAATAAATAAGCCTTACATTTGATGAGGTAACCTGAATGTTAAAGAGTTAAACTGGCAAAATCTAGCTTCAGTACTCAACCTGTGTTATGTTCAAGCCAACCAAATCTGGCCCATCAAACCCCGCTACAATGTAATTTTTAAAAATAAACAATCACATCATTGGAACCTCAAAGCTGTGAGATTATGCATGATTGATTCAAAACAATTTGAATAAACAAGCATTACTTTTGACAGAGTTATCTGAATGCTAAATAGTTAAGTGAACACACACAAGTTTTTGTTGTGCCTTACACCCCCATTCCCTGATGAAATTCTGAAGTGAGAAATCCTATAGATAATGTGTTGAAATTGCTTTGATCTTCAATTGACAGCTATGTGGTTTAGAGTGGTAGCCATATTTGTGTCTTACCTTATCTTCTCCTGTGCATTTTACATACTGTTTGTGCTTAACATTTTACTATTTAATTGTAACACCACATGTCCTTTTTTTGTCTACATTAATATCTTATTTTATTTCTCAAACACCTTTTTGTTCCTTTTATCTTACTTCTCTCTCTCTCTCTCTCTCTCTATCCATCTTGTTTGTTCATCTCTCTGTCTCTTCTTCTCTCTCTCTCTTGTAACTTTTCCCACATTGCCTTTCTGATTTCCTATGGAGCTGGAGGGTTAGTGAAGTCGGTGGAAACACCATGTGATGAGGTGGAGACAGTGAGGGGGTTTTGTTATTTGGGTGAGAGGGTGGATGTAAGTGGTAGATGTGAAGCTGCTGTGACAGCAAGAGCAAGACTTGGCTGGGTGAAGTTCAGGGAATGTGAAGCGTTATGATATGGGAAAAGGTTCTCATTGAAGACGAAAGGAAAGGTCTATAGGAGTTGTGTGAGAGCTGCAATGCTGTATGGGAGTGAGACATGGTATTTGAGAGAGAGAGAAAGAGAGAGATGACAATTTTGAGAAGAACCGAGAGAGCACTGCTGAGAGAAATGTGTGGCGTGAGGCTGTTTTGATAAGAGGAGGACTGAGGCTGGGGTTGGAGGAATCAGTGAAATGACTGGCAAGGACGAATGGAGTGCAGTGGTATAGGCATGTGTTAAAGAGGGATGAGAAGCATATTATGAAGAGCGTGCTAGTGTTTGAAGTAAATGGACAGCAAAAGTGAGGTAGGCTGAGGAAAATGTGGAGGGGACAGGTGGAGGAGGAGACTAGGAGGGTTGGCTTGAGAAGGGAGGATGCCCAAAACTGGGCAAGATAGCGAGATGATGTGAGGGCAGATGCTATGGTATTGAGGTAGATCTGACCACCCTCGTTAATGGGGACAAATCCCGGATTCAAAATGAGGGATGATGTTGGATCCATGTGTGTTTTTTGAACTTGGATTCATCGCCTGTTAATCTCCACAATATTTCTTTCTTTGTTCAAGGAATATCGTCTGACGATCAGTATCTATTTTCCTCTTAATTTCAACAATTTTTCTCTTTGTGTTGCATTTGTACACGATTGTTCCTGTTTTTTTTTTGCTTTTCTTTCCACACCAGTCAATAGACTCTCACTTTTTAATAATAAATGTCATTTAAAACAGCAACCTGGCAGAATCATTATCATGCCAGACAAAATGCTATGTGGAATTTCATTCATCTTTAGTGTTCTGAGTTCAAATTGCACCGAGGTCAACTTTGCCTTTCATCCTTTCTGGGTCAATAGGATAAGTACCAGCTAGACACTGGAGTTGATATAATTTACATGCCCCTCCGCTAAAATTGTGGGCGTTATGCTAAAATTTGAAACCAATTATGTTATTTTGTTTTGTTAGCTGACTGACTAAATAATTTATTGTACCTAATTTTTCCTAAGTGTTCATATTCTTGTGTCACATTTTGTTGACCAGTTCTTCTCGCACTCTTCCTCTGTAACTTTTGCTATAAATCTTCTGGCATTCTGAAGTGAAGATTTCTATTCACAATGTCTCAAGACAGCTTCGATCTTCAGTCGATAGATGATGAGGCAAGAGTAGCATCCATATTTGTGTCTTGTCATGTCCTGTACAATTTACCTGTTGTCTATTTTGAATTTTTCCTCTATTTGATCATGAACCACTAGTTTTTGCCTATCTTTGTGTGTGAGTATATTTAAATGTAAGAAATATAGCTCAGTGGGTGGGGTATCGACCCAAATGCTCAACTAGTATTTATTTTTATCGATCTCTGAAAGGATGACAGACAGAGTTGACCTCAACATGAAATTAAACTCAGAATCTAGAGATGGACGAAATGCTACTAAGCATTTTGCCTGGCTTGCTGCCTTTTAGCTGCAAAAATATTTTGAAATATATTTTACATAACCCAAACTCAATATTTTGGATACAGCGAGTACGTATGCTTATTATATCAATAATACTTGATTTGGAAGAATATTCAGTGTCCATGGACATTGCAGGCCCTCAATAAAGAGATTGATCATATCAATGATTCATTTAAACTGGTAATTTTGAAAGGCATAAGCAGAAAGGTAATTCCTGAAGGTTGATGTACTTCAGAGGAATGACCAGGTGTATCGGTTAGAGTTGGACCAAACTGAACTGAGGTGTTGGCTTGTGATCTATGAGATGAGTACTCAGATGAATATAATCAACTAAAACCTATGAAGACAATACTTGGGCATGGATATGACTGAAACTAGTTAAAGAAGAAATTAATATACATAAAAACATTAAAATGTTTACGAGAATACTGATTTACGAAAATACTAAACCACTGTCACAAGATATTCTTGGAACATAAAGATACAGGTGTGGCTGTGTGGTAAGAAGCTTGCTTCCCAATCACATGGTTTTAGGTTCTGTCCCACTGCATGGCACCTTGGGTAAATGTCATCTACTATATCCTTGGGATGACCAAAGCTTTGTGAGTAGATTTGGTAGATGGAAAATGAAAGAAGCCTATTGTATATATAGATATATGTATATTTGTGTGTCTGTGCTTGTCTCCCCACCATCACTTGACAACCTATGTTGGTGTGTTTACGCCCCTGTAAACCAGTGGTTTGGCAAAAGAGACTGATAGAATAAGTACTAAGCTTACAAAGAATAAGTCCTGGGGGTCAATTTTCCTACCAAAAGGCAGTACTCCAGCATGGCTGCAGTCAAATAACTGAAACAAGTAAAAGAATAAAAGAATACATATTTGCATACATACAGGCACACATGTATGTATGTGTGTGTGTGTGTTTGTATGTACGTATGTATGAAGTGTAAGTGTGGGTCTATGTGTATGCATGTGTCATCATTTTCCTTGTCATCCATCTTTTAATGTCTGTCTTCCATACTGGCATGGGTCAGATGGCTTAGCAGTATTGAAAAGAAAGGAGAATTGCTTTGTGGTCTATGCAGCAATGTTTGCTTTGGTATGATTTCTCTGGTTGGATGCCTTACCTAATGCCAGTCACATTATTTTTGTACCACCAGCACCAGTGTGGTTGCCAAGTAACTTGTAAGACAGGTGAAAACCAGAATCAGTACAGGCTGCAACTGATTTGTTGCTCCACAGTGCTTGAATTGAAATCTCTTTGAAATATTTTGAAAAAAAGCGTGAGCAAAGTAGGCTGAACATAATCTCTGTACATTACTTGAATATGTATTATTCAAGTTCCTCCAAAACTTCCCTAACATCTTGCCTACTTTTAACTAATGAGATATCATAATACACAGCTCGACAAATGTTTTGAATTCTGTATAGAAATTAATTTTGCTCTGAGTGAAATAAATATTTGTGATACTCAGTCAAATAAATATTAGGAATATGCACACCTACTTCTAATGATGCTGAACATTAACGATCCATTATGAAAATACTTTGTTGCAAGATCACACGCAAGAAGCTAACACAGATTATATTGTTGTCAGTGCATTCTCTTCAGGTGAAGTCTGTATACTTTGTGTATCATTTTCAAAATTATACATAGCTGTTTTGCAATTCAATTATTGATAGATATCTGTGTGTTTTAATATGTATACACTTTTACATGTAGTTACTCAGAGATGGGTACATTAGACAGATGTATGAATAATTCTCTTTCTTTTTCATATTTATTTATTTAAATACATGTTTCTTAAAACATTTTCATGGTTGAAAACAACAAATTTATAAAAAATGTAATTTTAATGATATATATATTTTTTTTTTGATTTTCTGAAAGACAGTTGTATCATGTAAGTGAACTGAAATTACTTTCATAGAGAAGAAGAATCTTGAAGACATTGATTGAGAGGATATGAATTGTTACATTATAGCACATAGCAAGACTTAGAATAAGCATAACACTATATGCATGAGTAAAAACTACTACCACTACTGCTGCTTCTGGTGCTGATGCTACAATGACATTTACAAGCAAAGATATATAGTGTCAGGATTGACCCTAGGTTATTCCATAACAACGCATATTGTAAAGAAAGGCCTTTATCTCAGTACTTCTCATTCTGTCTGATATAAGGCCTCCTCAAGACATCAGTGAATTTTTTTTACCTTTCCCCTTCACACATTATAAATGAGAAGACGAATGGAGTTTCTATCCATATAGTTCTTTCATCTGCCACTTTTTCAATCCTCACGGTTATCTGCTTCTGTTAGAAACACTGCTTTAACCAATTTGCTTACAACAGTACTTGAGAAAATATGATTTATCTTACGTTCTTACTCTGAACAAAGAGAAACCCTTCCAGTCATCAGGTTCTTTTACTCATCAACTCAAAGCAACCAACCGTAAGCTCCTTTGTAGAGTTCTCTAAACACCACTGCAAATTACCTTAATTAATATATCTTGTTTAATTAGATTCTTTTGGAAATGCTTTTCACTGTGCAAGCTTTAACTAAGGCAAAAATTGAGCATAGTGCCATAAACTTACAAATGCTCCTTTGTAAGTTTTGCTACTGCTGAAGCCACTATTTTCAGCTGAGTTGTGTTTGTCATATGTGAGTGAAATGCCTTGACAACAGACTTAGTATAACGCCAATGATGCAATTCAAGCTAGTAACCTCTTTGCTAGTTGTCTAATATCTTATCCACTCAACCATATGCAGTCTAATGCATATATATATATGCTAATTAGGAATACCAAATAAGGTTTCTGTGTTGAAAATACACATAGAGTGGCACTTGAATTCATGCTTACAAATTTGTTATATGTACAACAGGAAATGTATGGAAATAAAATACTGAAATAATACGTCAGCGCCATTCTTAGTTGATAGAACTTTTGTTATTGAATCTTACTGGCAGGAAAGAATAAACAATTATTAGAAAATAGATACTGAACACAATAGAAATAATTTTCTGTTAAAATTAAAAGAGCTTTAACTATTTTCATTGATCTTAAAAATATTTCAATATAAATTGGAAGTTATTTGCTATTATAAGATGTAAAAATAAATTTACTTTCTTCAAAGTAAATTATAGTGCAGCATTCAAATTTGAGTCTGTAATTCTTTGACCTTTTAGATAAAGATATTTTGGGAGCATTATAAACAAAACTTTAGATTGTTCTGTAGAAACTATCAAAGTTCTTTTTCATTCACTAATTTTCTATAATTTCAAAATTGGCCTTGTTAAATGCCTTTGTATGGAGGAAAGAAAAAGAAAGTAGTTTAATATAGTGTTGATTGCTAGTGAAATGACAAAAACATAGAACGTTGAACTAGATAGCTTACTTAGTTCAAATCTTGCTAGTTCATATCTCCCTTCCAGCAACAATGAAAGATTCTTTCTTTCCTCTGTTCTACTTGCAGCAGATTGCCATAATTTATTGAAAAATGGACAAAATGTCTTGCGGTACATAGTTAGATCTTTTTATGTTCTGAGTTTAAAACCTGCTAAGGCCAACTTTGCCTTTGGTCCTACTGAATCATTGATGAAATAATGTCCAGTACAACAATTATTATATATTGTGATTATACCTTTTTCCTAAAATGCACGGCCTATGGAAATCATTATAATTACTGTCAGCATTCTTGCTGTTATTGTTATGGTAGTGGTGGTGGTCATTGTCCTCAATCTTTTTCTTCTTCTTCTTCTTCTCCAGCTAGAATGAGAGAGTAATGCATACTATCGAAGTGACAATGGGGTACAAATATACAAAGCCCAATATGTCCATCATGACTACCTGTCTGATAAGGGCACATACATCACAACCACATGTGCATGACATGGTGATCTTATGACATATGATCTCATGACTGTATGTTCTGAGTTCAAAATCGACTTTGCCTTTCATCCTTTTGGAATTGATAAAATGAGTACCAGTCAAGTACTGGGGTTGATGAAATTGACTAGCCCCCTTCCCCTATAATTTCAGGCCTTTAGTAAAATGGATTATTTTTTTATAGAACTGAAATAACTTTTCCGTATATTGTGATGGCCCTACACATTTTGTTTTGATATTCCTCTGAAATAAGCTTTGCATTTCATCTTATCAGGGCTAATAAAATAAAATACCACAAATGTATTGAAGTTGATTCAATTAGGTAAACCTTCCTTCTAAATTTCACACTCAGTGCTTGTTGGCTCCATGATGTGCTTGTATTAGAAATAATTATTTAGGGCACTGAATTTATAGAAATATGAGAGCACTGGACAAAATGAGTTATTGTGGTATTTGTTCTAGCACTTACGTTTCTGAATCCAAATCCTGTTAAGATTAACTTTTTTTTCCTGCCTCTCCCTCTTGGAGTTAATAAAATAAAGTATTGGGTCATCCCATAAATAAATCGGTTTTTTAATACTTCTTTTATTTTTCAAAATTAAGATAAACAAAAGTTCTTTTTCTAATCTCAAATATAATCTCCTTCATTTTCTACAATGCACTTCCATCTTTTTGGTAGACTTGCAAAGCCCTTCTTCCAAAATTCATTTGTCCATGACGAAAAATACTCCTCCTGTACTGTTCTGACCTCATCTACAGAATTCATATTTTTTGCATCCAAATAATTTTGAAGACTACTGAATAAATGATAATCAAATGGGGCAATGTCCGGCAAATATGGTGGGTGGAGCATTGTTTCCCATTCAAGCTGCTCCAGCCCTTGGAATGTCATCCTCACTGTATGTGGCCAAGCATTATCCTGATAGAAAAACACCTTTCGTCTTGAAACCAAAGATGGTCATGTTTCTTCTATCACTGACTTAAGCTGCTCACCGTAGGTCTCCTTTGTTGTCATTTGGTTTGAGTTTAAAACTTCGAAGTGGACTAAACCTTTCATATCCCACCAAACAGATAACAACACCTTACATGGGTGAAGACCTTCTTTAGCCTAGAGTGCCAGTGTTTCTCCTTTCACTACCCACTGTCTTTGGGGCCTGACATTTTTATAGAGAAGCCATTTCTCATCACCAGTCACTGTTCAGCCCGAAAAAGGTTCATTTGTGAGACATGACAGCAAAGAAGAGCAAGCATTCACTTTCTGGGTGCGATTAGACTCAGAAAGTTTGTTAGGAACCCATTGACCCAATTTGCTGATTTTTCTGATGGCAGGCAGGTGTTGAATGGTTGAATGACCAAATCCAAGTTTCTCAGCTACTTCCTCAACAGAGTTTGCAGGATGTCCCTGTTGAGCTCTACAGATCTTCCAAGCTGAGGCTCGTCTTCTAGGCTGTAGTTTCTGACTTGAAATTTCTGGAACCACCATTGACATTGGCTTATGCTAATTGTCCGATCCCTATATATTGCATTTATATTCCTTGCACTTTCCATTGTGTTGCTGCTTATATCGAGCTTATAAAGCAGAATATGCCGAATATGTTCCTATGTCACTTCCATTATAGCTTTGGGAAAACAACTGTTAAAATTGAACAGCACTCTTGAAAACTTGTTCTAAGAATAAGTGCAAGGTAAAATTACTACCTGTTTCTATAGCAAGTTGATGCAGGTAGTTTATCCCATCCCCCTCCTACTTAATTCATGCAATTGAAAAAAACCGCATGATTTATGAGATGACACCATACTATTCAAATACTGGAGCCAATTTAATTGACTACCCCTCTTCCCTGAAATTTTTGGCTTTTTGCTAATATGAGAAACAATTGTTAAAGAACAGTAGATTGTCAGAATTGTTAGAGTATCAGCATTTCTTGTAGCTGTCTTAATTTTGAGTTCAAAATTCAGAGGTCAGCTTTGTCTTTCATCCTATTTGGCACAATAAATAAAGTACCAGGTTATTGATTATTCCATCCTACTGCAAAAAAAAAAACCAAAAAAAAAAAAAACCCAAAAAGAACAATCCTTAGGTCTATATTGAAGGTGATGAATTGGTGGAATCATTAGAATGTTGGATATGAAGTAGCTTGTGGCATTTCTTCCACTTCTTTATGTTTGAAGTTCAAATCCCATTAAAGTCAACTTTGTCTTTCATCTGTCTGGGTTTGATATAATATTATAATGGTAAAGTACACTTGTTGATTTAATTGACTAACCCCTCCTACTAAATTTAGGCCCCATATCTGTGCTCTGTGTTAGAAACAACTATTAGTGAGCAGCTGTTGGGCAGAATTAGCACAAGGTCAGACAAAATGACTAGAGCTATTTATTCCAGCTCTTTCTTTATATTGGGAGTTCAAATCTTGCTGAGATAAACTTTTTCAGTCATCCTTTCAGGCTCAATAAGATTTAAGGGATGATTTATTCAACTAACTCACTCCTACCAAACTTCAGGCCTTGTGCCTATGTTTGAAGCAATAATTACAAAAGGTGGTGTATTGGCAGAAGCATTGTTGTTGGGAAAAATGCCTTGCAGTATTTATTTTGGTTCTTTACATTCTGAGTTCAAACCTAGCTTTGGTCATCTTTATCTTACATAATGTACCAAACAAATATTGGATCAATGTAATTGACTCATTCCTTCTATAATTTCTGGCCTTGTACCAATGTTAGAAATTACTATTGTTATTATTGAATTAGATAAGAATCTTATTATTAGTCATGGTTTTGTCCTTTTCTATAGCTTCCCCCATAATTGTTTATATAGCTGGTAATGTTTATGTCAGCATTGAACTTCCTCAGTGTCTTGCTCCCTCAGTGTAGCTTTTCTGTAGGTTTGTCCTTGATCTTAATCTCTGAGATTTCAGAAAATGCTGGAAAGTTATATTATCATCAGCAAATATTTTTCTTTCTTCAAATATTCGACCATATATTAAATCAATCCACTGAGGTAGTTAGCCATAAATACAGTAGTACAACCTGCTAGAAATACTGACAACACTTCTTCAAGTTTCACTTCATAATTTTAAACAAGGAAGGAAACATTTGATAATTTCATTCAAAATATATATTAAAAAATAAATGATCATGGCTGGAGTTCCTTTGATCAAATGTCTGTTCTGTTAGGATTAACCTGAACCAGGGCTAAATAGCAACAACAACAATGAAAACAATTATATTAATCATCAACTAATTGTTGTATTTCTCTCATTACATAAATGATCTTATTTTAGATTTTAATGTCCCATCCATTAAATATGCTGATACTCACTTTACTGTCTGGTATTTCAGTATTGAAAGGTGGCAAACTGGCAGAAGTGTTAGCATGCTGGGCTATCTTTTGTGTTCAGATTCAAGGTTGACAAAATAAGAAAGTGTTGACTACTGGGGTCAATGTAATCAATTTATCCCTGCTCTCAAAATCGCTGGCCTTGCACCAAAATTGAAAGCAATATTTCAATATTGAATATTGCTGTGAGTGATGAATTGGCAGGATTACTAGAGCATCAAACAGGACACTTTATGGTATTTACTCCAACTGTCTGTACTCTGAGTTCAAATCCTGCTAAGGCTAACTTAATAAACAAATTAGAATTATTGGGAACGATTCTTCTTCCTGTCTCTCTTGGAATCAGTTATATTGCATACTGAGAAGAGATAAGTAGAAAGCTTTGGCACTGACCCTTTCTTTAAGAATGTTAAAAGGTCGATGAAAGGTCTAGCAATCTCTTCTCATAGAAAAACTGCAATGCTACTGAAACTATCATATTGCTCAGAAGTAGTATCATTGTCCAGACCCATGAAGAATCTTATTTCTTTATTGCCCACAAGGAGCTAAACATAGAGGGGACAAACAAAGACAGACAAAGGTATTAAGTCGATTACATGGACCCAAGTGCATAACTGGTACTTAATTTATCGACCCCGAAAGGATGAAAGGCAAAGTTGACCTCGGTGGAATTTGAACTAAGAACGTAGCAGCAGACAAAATACCACGAAGCATTTCGCCTGGCGTGCTAACGATTCTACCAGCTCGTCGCCATGAAGAATCTGGTTGAGCAGACCTGTGTTAAAAAAGATCACTTGTACCTGGATCATCTTTATTTGTAGTTTATCTAAGGCTACATTAGTGAAGGTACATAGCTCAGTGTTAGAATGTCAGGCTCACAATCATGTGGTAGTGAGTTTGATTTTTAGACCAAGCTGTGTGTTAGGTTCTTGAATAACACATTTTATTTCACGTTCTCCAGTTCCTTCAGCTGTAGAAATTAATTGCGATGTCACTGGAGCCAAGCTGTGTTAGGCTTTGCTTTTTCCTAGGATGACGTTGGTGGCATGGAGAGGAGAGGCTAGTATGCAAGGACAACTGCTGGTTTTCCATAAACAACCATGCCTGGGCTTGTGCCTCAGAAGGGAACTGTCTAGATGCAATCCCATGGTCATTCATGACCAAAGGCTACATTATCACAAGGCTACATTATCCAGTGTCATCTTCCATTTGGTCAACATGATAGAATGTAATTTGGAGATGAGGAAAAAACCCAATTCCAGCTGGTTGATTAAACATGTAAAGGTTACTCCAGTGGCTGTGGTCATGATTCTGGTGTCTTATTTGTTTATTTATTTAATCTTTTTTTTTTATTTTGGCTGTGGTGATATTTCTACTGCATGTATGATGCTTTAACCATAGAGCTTGATACATGAAGCTCTATACATATGAGCTTTTTGTATGGAAGTTCATGCATATAGCAATATAGTTGCCATGAAGATCAACCCAGGTCATTCTAAAATACTTGGCTAACACTGGATTTGGCAAACCCAAATAAGCTTTGCAATCCATGAATAGATTTTCTACCTGCCAGAAAATCACATAAATAAATAAGTAAATAAAGAAATAAAGAAAGAAAGAAAGAAAAAAAGAGAAGCAAGAAGTAAACAGATTAATGTATATATACCAGAACTGATACAATGAACCGTATTAAGCTGTTGCAATATTGTGAAGAGTGCACAGAAGGATAACAGTGTCAGACCACCACCGCCACTGCCGCTACCACCACCACCACCACCATTTAGTGTCTATTTTCCATGCTGGCATGGATTGGACTATACCATAAATGAGTTTATAGTATTTTGTTTCATACCAATATGTCACGAGTTTAGATTTGGTTTGGACAGGCATTGTCTTTCATCATTCTGGGGCTAATAAAAGAAGTACCAGTGATATGCTGCAGTGTATTTTGAACCGTTGTGTAGTCTCATGACCTACAAGAAATAGCAGTCTAAATCTCTTTTAAATTACACACTCTGCTTATCTTAACAAAAAATGGGATACTCATGGTCTCTGTCCTAAATTTATTCGATCAGAGTTGACCTGGGGTTAGACTACAGCTACAATAATAATAATTTGAAATTTTGGCACAAGGCTAGCAATTTCAGGTGAAGTTGTAAGTTAATTACATTGCCTTCAGTAGTCAGCTGGTATTTATCTTATTGATTCCGAAAGGATGAAAGGCAAATTTGACCTGAGCAGAATTGGAACTCAGAATGTGAAGACATACAAAATATCATTAAGCATTTCATTCAGTGTACTAATGATTCTGGCAGCTTGCCACCTTCAAAACCATAATAATATCAACCAATTATACAGGACTCCAACAATAACTGGCTCAAGACTTTTCTACTACTCAGTGTTCAATAAAGGAACTGCTGTTTTTTAGGTTCTCTGCAACCAATAGTTGTGAAGAAAACTGAAGGGCATTTTTATAAATTGAGGAAGAAAATATATCACTTCAGGAACAAAGTCACTGCTACATACCTCTGGAAACTTGAATATCACTGTGTGAGAAAGACTCACTGTAAATGACAGAAGAGTTATTTTTCCCTAGGTGATTGGATAAGTAGCAATAACTAAGATAATGATAGCAAAATATCTAAGGGCCTAAGGGTAGTCTTGAGAACATTATTCAACTTGATGGAATTTATGGACATCATCCAAATACTATTAGGTTTTGCTTTTGTATTTCAAAGATACTGACTTATTCATAGACCATACCAATATATTTCACATAAATAATCCAAATATTTCTACTATATAACCACAAATACAGCAGTGTTTGGACAGTCTCCATAAACGAAGCTAGACATAGCGTATAATATATATATATATATGTGTGTATGTATGTATGTATGTATGTATCAATTCTGAAGAGAAAATGACATTTTTGCTTGTATTTTTATGTTCAATGTATTTTTATAGAAAGAAAATAATAATGATAATAATCATAATAATAATATTAAAAATAATAATAATTACAGTAAAAATAGTAGTAATAATAATAATAGTAAAAATGATGATGATAATAACAATAGCTAGTAAAATAATAATAATAATGATAATAGTAAAAATAAAGATAATAATAATAATAATAATAGTAAAAATAAAAGTAATGATGATTATGATAAAAACAACTCTATTACAAATTGTTATAATAACATTTCTTTGGAATATTCCCAAATAGTTTTGTTCTCTCATTTGACACAGATTATTGATAATTCAGTGGTAAAGCAATATCCTTATGTGAAATCTTAGCTGCTACACTGAACTAACATAATGGTAGTCTCCAAACACCAATAAAGTCTCTCAATGTTGACCTTTCGTAGCTTGAGTTGACCGATTTTTACATTTTCTTCTTGCACTCATATTGTGTCCTAATGGTGACCTTCAATTTGAATATGTTATGCTAATATTGACCTTAAGACCTCCATCAGTCAGAGTTGACTAAGTAGCTGCACATGGAAATTCCTCTTCACAACATAGGCTTGAATGACATTTTCTATGGAAGACCAACAAATTATCTATTATGTAGCAAGTTCCACTTCCCTAACCGGCACTCCATCGACTACAATGATGAGGGTTTCAGTTGATCTGATCAACAGAATAGCTTGCTCATGAAATTAATGAGCAAGTCACTGAGTGCTCCACAGGCAAGTATACTCTTCATTTAGTTCTCAGGGAGAGTTAGCATGACACAGGATATGATCAGGTTGGCCCTTTGAAATATAGATACTATTAATTTTTGCCAGCTGAGTGTCCTGGAGAACTGTGAAATGAAGTGTCTTTCTCAAGAACACAATGCGCTGCTGGGTATTGAACTGATGACCTTATAATTGTGAGCTGAATATCCTAACCACTAAGCCATGTGCCTCTCCCCTAAACTACTGATAATGCCTGAGAGAAAGGCAAGGGTTGATTTAAAGTGGAACCAGTATGATCACAGGAGGCCTTCTAATGAAAAAAACTGAATCAAGTAATGTAAGGTATTTAGTCCATTGCTCAATCCACAACTCTTGACTAGTATGTTATTTTATCAAAATGGAAAGAATAAAAGACAATGATCAATCAGCAGGATTTGATCTCAGCATGTAAAGCAATGATTTCCAACATTGAGTATATGCCCCACTACTTGGGCCTGAAAAAATTGTGGTGGGATGTAGTGATGTACTCACCAAGCACAAGGTACTCATTAAACTGATTCACTTTTTCTTTGTAAGTCAAAAAGGTACTTCTTTTCGTACTCAGTACTTAAAAGAATTACCAGTAGATTCTTTTGTATTAAATAATTGTGATACAATATTAAAAATAAGGTTGTTTTTTTCTGACCACCGGTGAGGCATACATTTTTCTGGAAAGTTATAGTGTGGCCTAAGAGAAAATAGGTGGGGAAACACTTGTGTAAAGAGTCAGAAAAAATACTACCAGGCATTTTGTCCAACACTCCAATGATTATGTGTATACAACTAAAAATTATGTGTATACAGCTAAAAATTAGCTGCATATATTGATCCATTGGTTTGAAATCACAGTTTATTTCTCTAAGAATAGACGTAAACTTCCTGTTGACAAAGAGTCCAGAACTCCAACTAAAGAGTTTAAAACCCACAGAATTGTCTTCCCTTACACACACTTCCTATTTTGACACCACACTTCCTACTTAACACATAAACTTTTATCCCCTCTCTTGTAAACACAACTTTTAATTCCATGCATCCTACTCTTTCTAATAATTATCTACATGGAGTACCATTGAACTTTAAAAGCTCAAAGACAATATAATGTATTGGTATATTTATTTTTTTATATATTATTTTTTTTATATGTTTTTTTTTTTTTTTTTTTGCAAAAAACATTTTCATTCTCCCTCTTCTTGAAAATTTGGCATGCAATGAAAGCTGGTTAGAAATCCTTTTGAAATCCTTTGTAATCCTCCTTATACACATCTATATTAAAATATGCTTTCAGTTTAGCATTCTGCCTTATTATTATTTTTTATTTTCCTATATATATATATATATATATATACACACGTATTTATGTATATGTGTATTTATATGTACATATGTGTGTGCATATATATATGTATATTTTATGTTTGTGTTTTTCTTAGCTGTTAGGTGAAAACTGGTCTTGGTTTGTTTAAATCTCCCATAACTAAAACTTTAGTACTGGAATCAATTTGTTTGGCTAAAACCCTCCAAGACAGAGCCCCAGCTACATTCTAATGACTAAAACAAACAAAAGATGAAAGCTAAAAATAAGAAGGGGCAGTTAAGACTTTTGATAAGGTTGCAAGATGCAACGAAAATTTTAAGAAAATAAAATGAAAAATAAGTGGAAATTTTATCGGTGAGTGTGTTAAATTTTAAGGCACAATAAGAAAATTACTCTCCCCAGACACAATAAAAATAAGAAGATAAATGCATAATACGTATTTGTAAGTCTTTGTATGTTTGATGAGAAAGAGTTAGCTCAAAATCACACAATTTTCACTCTGAAAAATAATTTTCTGCTTTCTTTAGCAGCAAAATTATCAACATTTTTGGCAATAGACATATTGGCACACTTCCACTTAGCTTTTAATATCGCCACACTGTTTAGTCACATTTGACCCATTGCACTTCTCAGTAATGCCTATATTTATCTTAGGCCACTGAAGAAATGGTCTTGCAGAGTGTGGTGTAGTAGAAATAGTAGGAAAGATTCTAATCATTTTGTAGAAGAATGGTAGTAGAAAGATTGTTCTTGTGAACGGTTTTAGAAACATCGATTACAGTTGCCTGTGTACCTGACAAATGTAAATGGTGAGTGACACACTGTGTAGATTACCTTTCTGCTTTAATGCAAAACAGTAAATTGACAGAAGTCATTTTACTCATCTGTCGTATCAAGATTAATGATAATATAATGAAACGCAAAGTATGTCTTAATCATTATCATGAAATCATAACTCCATTTCTGCATTAACCTTATACAGAGTGATTGTGATATGTAGATATGTGATGGCAGCTTTTGGTAATGGCATTTCCATTGAGAATTACCCTGAGCTAGCAACTGACAAAAATTGCTTTTTTTTTCTGTAAAACACTTCCTTCTTAATAAGAATTGTATATCATGTTCCTTGGGATGATTTCCTCGAACCTTTTAGTCCATTTCCAAACACTTTCAAAGTTTATGCCATTTCTGGAATCAATAGTTGTTTTGGAGGATGGAGGCAATATAACTTATGCAGTCTTTCTCTAGAGGTATTCACTAATTCTGTTTGTCTATGACTATTAATTTCAGGATAAATGATCCATCACACTGCATTGCTATCTGCATATGTTTATTTGATCTCAGTTGAGTGAAGGGGCAGTTATTCTACTCTAGTTTTTACCTGTTCATATCTACACAACCACCTAGTTACACCCTGTGGTGTGTTTTTTGATGATCATGGTGCTTTCACAGAGTGCATACCATCTGGGACTGGCCCCTAGAAAGTTGCTGAGACTCAGTTTTGTTCAGTGTTTGTCATTGTATCTTGGATAACAAGATTTAAGAGTTTGACCATTACAGTTAACATATATTACAAGCAGACAACCTTCCTTTGTTTTTGTGGTCAAATCTCTATGAACACTGTTCATATTTGCTGCTTCACCAACAATTTTATCCAGTTTCAATTTCAGCTTCCTGAGTAAATTTTTGGCTAAATCGCAAAAAAACACTTTCTTTAGTGAAAAGCTTTACATAAAATCTGGTGAAAGAAAGATAACAGACTTCTCAGTGATAGAACTTATAGATATATAGTGCATCCTTCCTTTACTAAAATAATAGTGTGTGATTTAATGGAGATTTACTCAATATTTCTAGCTGGTTAAATTGAAAAAGCTTCTATATTCAAGTGTTTTATCCTTATTTTGACACCTATACATTTTTATGTATGTCCATTTCTTTAATATCTTGTTCTAATGCTGAACTAACATTTTAAACATACTATTCTTAATGTTGACCCCTCAAGATAGTGCCTAATTAATTCAAAACAATGTGAATAAATAAGCAATACGTTTCACAGGGAAATCTGAATGTTAAGGGGTTAATCTTCACATGTTGATTCTATATCTTCAATAATGTTCTAATGTTGTCCACCTCTTTAATAATACTCAAATGTAGATTCCATATCTTTAATATAATCTTGTAAAGTTAACACTCACATCCTCAGTGCACTATATTGATGTTTATTCGCCTTCTTTATTAATATTATAAATTCGATTTCAGATTTTAGCACAAGGCCAGCAGTTTCGTGAGAGGGATAGGTTGATTAAATGAACCCCAGGGATCAATTATTTTATCAACTCCTAAAGGATGAAAGGTAAAGTCGACCTCAGTGGAATTTGAACTCAGAATGTAAAGACAGACGAAATGCTGCTAAACATTTTTCCCAGTGTGCTAATGATTCTGCCAGCACGCCACCTTAATTAACATAATAATATTGGTTTCAAATTTTGGCACAAGGCCAGAAATTTTGTGCGAGGTGATGAGTTGATTACATCAACCCCAGTGTTCAACTGGTACTTATTTCATCAACCTTGAAATGAAGAAAGGTAACATCGACCCCAGCAGAATTTGAACTCAACGTAAAGACAAATGAACTGCTGCCAAGCATTTTTCCTTGTGTGCTAACGTTTCTGCCAGCTCACCACCTTCTATTAATATTAGAATATTAACTTCACATCTTTAATGTACTGTTATGATGTTGATCTCACATTGTCACATTGACTAATGTTGATTCGGATAATTTAATGTTCTTATACTGATGATATCCACATCTTCACTGTAATACCTAATATTGAGTGCATTTCTTTAGTATGCTGCTATACAGTTGATCTCACATCTTTAATGAAATATTCTTATGTTGATCTCATATCTTTAGTATCATTTTCATGTTGATACTCTCTACATATTTAATACACAATCTTAATGCTCACTTCCCTAATTCTATGTTATCTACTAAAGGCAATATACTGCACTTTTGTAGGTCGTCAAATAGCTCTAACAAACTCTTCTGCTGTTGATCTCTATCAATGTATTGTTCTTCTGATCTACAAATGTGCTGTTACTTTTATCACTTCATTTTTGATACTAAAGTGGCCTGTGATAATTTTAGCTAACTGGTCTTATTCGCCATCTACTTAGCCACTTCAGACCTATTAGTCATTCTTTTTTGGTCAACCATATAGTGTTCACTTCTCAGTCAGTACACTAACAGTTGTGCTCTCATCCAACAGTTTCTCTTGCCCAAAATATTGACCCTCATGCATTCCCTCCCTGTCTGTGTTTTTCCTGCAGCCATTGACTTGTAACTATTCTAGATGAATATTTACCATGGCAATTTTCCAGTCTTGTAGAGGCTGCAGTAACTAGCAACTATAGTCACTTCTTTCAGATCTAACTAATAAAACAATGTCTTGTATACTTCAGTAGAATGTCTTTTCACATTATATTCATGATAGAATTTCAGCTTAGTAGTGAAAAATTACTATCTCAAAATTTATAACTGTTTTTACATCTTCCAAAGCTAAGGTGTATCAACAAATTGAACTTGTATATCTTTAAGTGGCCCTGAAAGAGTTAAATATATTGATTAATGATGCAGTTCAGAACAGGTAGTAAAATATAGAACATCACCACCAACAAGAACACTATAGAAAATGCCAAATCTTTGGCTAAACACAGACAAGCTCTACTATCTCACCAGTGTAATGGTATAATTATTTGATTTCAAATTCAACATCTTTTCTTTGTTTTGTTTTTGTTTTGGTGCAATGATATATGGTGAAATAGTTTAAATAGTTTAACACAGGTGCAAAAAACAGCTGCATTCTCATTTTCATGACCTTTGTAATCACCAAGACTGAGACTTGAAGCAAAATATTAACTGTTGTAGATGAACATTTATAATGACAGATGTATATATATATAAAATTATATATATATAATGTCTTTGTGGGGAATAAAAGGTGTTGAAGAAAGAATAAGCATTTCTAAGTAACAGCAACACCACTAAATAAACTGTCTCTTGTGAAGAATCAATTTTTCATTATTTACTTAGTAATTTTGGTTTTTAGTTTTGATATATAAACAGAAGCATAAAAGCTATTCTGGACTTATTGTTTCACATCTTATATGGCTAATTTCGCTTTGTGCCAGGGTCAGATAAACTCTGAATTCCTCTGCATGAGGAATGACATGAAGTCATTTGCCAATAAATGTCAATGTGGCACCCTAGCATATCCTCAGCAAAACTCCCATAATCTGTAAAAGAGTAAATGGCACATTCGGTCACTCTATTGACTAAACTTGTGAAACAAACGAACTCTCCATATGGCTGTTTGCTATAATAAAAAATAAATGTATGTACTGTACATAATACGAGTACTAAGTCCTCATATGGACTATGATCTTCTAAATACCTACTGGCACATTCCATAGGTATGTATCATACATGCGTGTACATATGTATGTGTATGCACGAATGCGCTTGCACACATGCATGTGCAAGGATGACTCTTTAATTATCTGTAAAGTATGCTTTAAAACTTTTCAGTAGTGATGAATTGTCAGAGTTGTTATGGCATCAAATTTGGTATCCTGTAGGCAGTGGCTCAGGAACGAAATTTGCTTAGGGGGTGCAAACCCAGGTCCAAAATTTTTTACAAATTTGGTCTTGTTTTTTTTTTTCTGTTATTTATTTTTGTGATTTGTTCTTTGAGAAGGAACCTAACGTCAAGGTACTTTTTACACATCACTTTTTTATTCACGGTTTTGTAAACCTGAGTAAAATAAGTAGGGCTGCAAATTTTGGTTCTGCACTCCGCAAAAATTCTAGGGGGTGCACTTGCACCACCTGCACCCCCTGTTCCCGGGCCCATGCCTGTAGGTATTTACAGTGGTTGACTGAACACCAAGTTCAAATCCCATTAGGGTTAAATTTGTTGTGTTGATAAATAAAGTACCAGCCTAAGGTCTTCATTGGATTGTTAGAGTTGAGAGGGATGCTTTGCAATATCTATACTGGTTCTGTGCATTCTGAGTTTAAAATTCTGACTCACCCCTCATTATTTTGGAGTATTGCTTTCTAGGTGAACTAATAAAAGTATAGAACTCAAAAATATTTGTGTTCTTATTGAGTAGGGATGATCTCAGAGCACAAAGTTTACAACGCAAAATATGATGATTGATGATATTGGCAGGAAAACTAGCAGTGTTCCTTTCTTTAGATTGAGTTACTATAATTTGCACAGACGTTCTTCCAATAGTACCTGTCTTCCATTGCTGACTTCAACTAATGAACTGAGGAGCTGCTACCAATCATTAGTCCACCAACACATGCTGTAGTTAGTTGAATCCACTGGTCCTATGGCTGTATGGCTGTGCATTAGTTCCTAGAGTAATAGATCCCTAATGCATTTGTCCCTGGCTTAGTAGCAGTGCCCAGCAAAATGGAGTCTCCTGGCTCTGACCCCCTTTGATATCAGGGGAAAGTCTCTATAGAGGTCTTTATTGGTCACCCCTTGTTGTAAGAGTAATATGTTGGAGTATGGAGGTGTAGCATACAGAACACTAAATGTGAACTCTTTCTTGTCACTACAGTTCAGGTTTCAATCCGAAGTGTCAATTAAGTTGCTGGATTTACATTAGCTATGGTTGCTCTGCTTTCTGCTAGCTTCGTAGAAAACAAGTATGCAATCTTCTGTTGTCTGTAGGCTGAAGATGTGTGAAGCAGACTAAATTAATTGTAGAAGTAAATATTCTAGTATAGCATTCTGCCCCTTCCTCTCCTACTTGTGTTGTTTTATTTTTTTGTTGATGGACCTTAGATATATCTAAACACACTACACCTAGTGATTCAGCAATTACCATTTCATCTTTAAAACAAACAGGATATGCCGTTCAACTACTTTATCCTTCTTTATATATATATTTTTCAAAGATAAAGTTTAATGAGAAATTGGCTGTTATTTTTGTTAGGTGAGGCTGTTTTATTGGCTTGACCTTGCAGATGATTTTATTGAAGATGAGAAATTGACTTAATCAACTGTAGTACTTCATTTCTGATATCATGTTATTGCTCCCAGAGTATGCAAATACCATAATACTCTGTGAGATTTGATCTCTCCAAACAGAGAAACAAATACTATGGTGCATGACTGTACCAGTGATGCATGAATGGCACCTGTGCTGGTGGCATGTAAAAGGCACTCAGTACACTCTGTGGAGTGGTTGGTATTAGAAAGGGCATCAAGCCATAGAAACCAAGTCAAAACAGACTGAAGACTAGTGCAGCTGGTCAAACCATATCTAACCCATGGTAGCATGGAAAATGGACATTTGATGATGATGGTCGTTCATTTCTCAACTTTGTTTTCTTTATTTTTATTTAAACTTGGCTTTATGGTACAATAGGCACTGGCATAGGTGTGTGGTAAACACGCTTACTTTGCAACCACATAGGTTTCAGGTTCAATCCCACTGTGTGGCACTTTAGGCAAGAGTCTTCTGCTGTAGGCTCTAGCTAACCAATGTCTCATGAGTTAATATGATTCTTCTATATATATATATATATATATATATATATATATATATATATATATATATCCTTTTATTTGTTTCTGTCTTGCCTGGGGCCATGCTGTGGTAGCCCTGAAGAGTTTTAGGCAAACAAATCAGCCTGAGTACTAATTTTTTAAAAACCTGGTATTTATTCTATTTGTCACTTTTGACAAACTGCTGTTATGGGGGTGTAAACGAAAGAACATTGGTTGTTAAGTAGTTGTGGGGGACAAACACAAGCACAACACACACACACACACAAACTTTAAGTTATTTAAAATATGTTGTAATATATTTGAACTGCTATAGGCAATTTCACTGCACTTATTGTGGAGAAACAAATTCTCTCTTATGTTAAAAAGTTGTAAAAATACTACATCTTACTATTGCTGCCTCCTGTCGGACTCTCAGACATCAATGTTTCTAGCTCTTTAGTCATTATCAATGGGAAATATCAAAGTGAGGCAACTCTGGGAAGACCTAGTCAAAGCCATGGCTTTAACTAAAATACAGTCAAGAACATTGACTAATTTGCACCACTAGACCTCCACGGTCATGATAAACACTGTAATATCAGCACCAAGCAGTTCTTAGGCATAAACGAACTTTAGGTTAGTTAAAATATGTTTGTGACATAATTCAGCTGCTAAAGGTAAATTCACTTCAGTTACCATGGAGAAAAATTTCTCTCTTATGGTAAAAATGTGTAATTTTCATGATCTGTTGATCCTTAAACAATAGTTGCTGAGATGCTCAAAATATCTGCTGATGTAAGATATATGATTACCACATGTACCATCAATCTAGTTATAAAGGAAGGTGTTATACTCAAGGACTGGCATAGCAATTTCATTGTAAAGGCAAAGTGGATGCCTTAGATAGAAGTAACAATAGAGAAATCTAATTACTGTATCTGGTTATGAAGAACATAAAGAGAGTCATAGATGAGATGCAGTTTGGTTTTGTGCCTGCAAGTGGTAATACAGATGCAATCTTCCCACTGAGGTAACTGCAGGCAAAATACTTGATTAAGAATAAACAAGCATTTGTTGATTTGTAGGTGTTTGACAGAGCGACATGTTCAGTAATTTGATGGTCCTCAAGGAAACTAGATATAGATGAATAGCTTGTGAGTGATATACAAGCTATGTACAAAGATTCTGTGTAGTGAGAGCTGACAACAATTTCAATGATATTTTTAGCATGAAGATAGGTGGCATGGCACAAATGTGACTGTGGTAGAAGCTTGCTTCTCAATCACATGGCTTGAGGTTCAGTTCCACTGTGTGGAACCTTAAGCAAGTATCTTCTACCATAGCCTTGGCTGACCAAAGCCTCATGAGTAGTTTTGGCAGATAGAACATGAAAGAAGCCCATCAAATACACACGTATACTTATATTTATGTGTGTGTGTGCTTGTATCTGTGTTTACATCCCCCTACAATTTGATAACTGGTGTTGGTGTGTTTATGTCCCTGCAACTTATCAGTTCTGCAAAAGAAACCAGTAGAATAAGTACCAGGCTTTAAAGAGAGACAGGCTTGAGGTCAATAATTTGACTAAAAATTCTCTAAGTCAGTGCCCCAGCATGTCTGCAGTTTAATGACTGAAAAAGTAAAATATAAAAGGAAAAAAATAGGTGTCCTTTAAGATTTAGTCTTCTGTCCTCTGTTATTCTTCATAATTCTACAGGCCATCACAGAGGTGTTTAAGACTAACTGTTCATGGGAACTCCTATATTCTAGTGATCTAATTCTCATAACTGAAATTATATGGGGAATTAGAGAGGAAATTCCAAGTAGAGAAGCTAAACCTAAAACTACTAAGGTAAACATAGCAAAGATTAAGGTTTTAGTAAATTGCAAATAAGACAGAACATTGCTGTTTTCTGGGAAATGATTTTGCTTGATATGTAGAGACCGATTAGCTATAAACTCCATATGCTGTCCCAATGGACATACAAAATGTGTAGCAGAATGACAAGCAGACTAACAGAAAATGTAAACTTTGTATGCAATAGATGAATCAGAGCAGTACTGTACTATGAGTATGCTAGAAATTTACTCTCTTCATTGTTTGGATGGCTCACCAGTAGCAGATAATAGCTGCCTGGTGATATGTGCCTCGAGAAAATCCACGCATTTCAACAAAACTGACTTTTGGATGCACCATGTGTGTATTTATTACATATATGTGCACAAATGTGTTTGCTTTGCATCGTATAGAGACTTGTTCAAGTGCTTGTATTGAAAAATTACAGCTATATATTTTTGTGTGTGTGTATGTATATATGTGTGTGTGTATATATATATATATTTATTTTTCTGTATAAATATATCAGTATATAGGTATAAGTTATATATATATATATATATATATATATATATATATATATATATATATATATATATATATATGTATATAAAAGAGAGGGAGAGAAGGGGTGGAGGAACATGATATTGATAGATAAAAATAAAAGGGTATGTTTACTTTCTTACTGCTGACTACAAGTTAGAATGTTAAATCAGTAAAATTGGAAAATGAATTGGACATTAAAATCATCATCAAAATTATAGAAATTTTTTTTCTCTCTCTCTCACTTTCTTTTTTCTTTTTTTTTTTCTTTTTTTCCTTTTTGTAAAATAAGCTCACTTATATATTATTTCAAGCTAAAATAAACTCTCTATCCTTTAAGTCTGAAAATATTGCAATCATTAAAATGTCTGATTTCCATTTTCTAAAAATATTTATTTCTCATTCTTCCAATTATGCATTGAAAAATGTACATTTACGATCATTCGCCTCAACAATTGATTTTTCTTCTCTAAAATACCATTTACAAAAATATTTCGATGACATCTGTGTTTGGATGGAAGAAACTCTTTATTTTAGGGGTGATTTTTTTCTTTTTAAAAAAGTTGTCTCCCTTAATCTCTTAACCTTAATTTTTTTTTTTTTTAAATTTATTATTTTGCAATATTATTTTTAGACAACAATGTGTTAGTGTTCAATAAAATCTGTTCAGACAACGTAATCAATACCAACAACTTTAGACACTTTTTATTAAACAGTGATATATTTCCAATGCTGTGTTGCATTAATATAAGTGTTTTCTCTTTTAGAGGAGTTTGTTGCCATCTGACAGAAATATAAGATATTATCATTCTTCCAATCTTTACCTTTCGTTATTAAATATTTATTAGATTCTTTCACCCATCCACCAACCAACCCAGACACACATACACACACAAACACACACTCATACATGCTTGTGCACACACATATACTTCATGCCCACCACCACCACCCACTCCATCGCTTCCTGATAACTTCCAGGAACATGGCGTACAAATATCATTTTGTTTTTCATTTGATTTTATCGAAGGTAAAAGTAAAACAAAATTATATGAAAAATATGCTTCCCTCCCTCTTTCTCTCTATATCATATATATATATATATATATATATATATATATAAATGTGTATGTTATGTGTGTATATATATAAACTACATACATGCATACACACACATGTACATCCATTCATACTCACACACTCGTTTTTATACTTATATATATGCATATGAAATATGTACAGTAAAATAGATGTTTATCCTAAATTTTCAAAGATTTTCATCAATATTATTTCCAATAAAACAGATTTAATAAAAGTAACATTACTCTTATTCTCTCCATTTAGCCCACACCTACATTGTGAACAGCAGAATTTTCCTCTTTATTTTTCTTTATTTTTCTCTGTTTTTGCTCTGTACCCTTTGTTTACACTCATATAACTTCCTCTTCCAGTTTCACTATCATAGTTTAATGGACTTTTGGGTGTGTCTGACTATACTTGATGTAAATGTTTCCAGCATGTAAATGCTGTTGTAGCTATTGATTAGCCATAGATTAGATCAGCTCTAATCAAGTAGACCAATAATTCAAGTGTTTGTCGCCATGACCATTTTTAGTTTTTCAGATACACTAATTATTACCAAGACTTCATTACCCAGTGAATTGTGAGTATTATTTCTTAGCTATTTTTTTTAGCAGAGTAAGCAATCATACTAAGGCTCCCTCAATTTATGATGTAATTATCATGTCTCTATGTAATGGTTTGTGAAGTGCATGGCTCAGTGGTTAGGGTGTCAGGCTTACAAAACATGAGGTTGTGATTTTGATTCCTAGATAGGGCTGTGAGTTGTGTTCTAGAGCAAAACACTTTATATCATGTTGTCCCAGTTCACTCAGTTGTAGAAATGAGTTGTGACATCACTGGTGCTGAGCTGTATCAATCAGCCTTTGCCTTTCCTTTGGACAACATCAATGGCATGGAGAGGGAAGACTGGTAGGCATGAGCAACTGTTGGTCTTCTACTAAACAGCTTTAGAGGGGATCCTTCTAGGTGCAATCCCATGGTCATTTGTGACCAAAGGTGGTCTTTACCCTTAACATGGAATGGCTAACAGTTTTCACTCAATGTTGTTCTACCTATGCAATGGTTTACAGGTTACTTTCAGTGTTGATGCTCTTCTCTACTGTGCTCAAGCTAGCAGTAAACACATTCCTGCATCAACTCCTAGCAAATGCTAAAACGGGTATTTACTTTACTTTTAATTTTTCCTTTTTAGTGCTCCATGTAGAGCTGCTTCTCTGAATTGAGAGATCACACACTTGATACTACAAACATGTGGTAAGAATGTTGCAGGGAAGAGTCACTGGACAGGCTTTACAGGCAAATCAACCAGCAAGAGACTCAAGCATAGACCATGAGCAAGATGGTTGGATAACATCTATGAGTTTGGTTTGTCTCACATTAGTGATTGCTGCTTCAGACAGTATCTGGTGGAAGGCATGCTTGATTACATTGCCCCACAGCCTTTCCAAAGATGAGTGGGGGAAGAAGATGAGATGAGGTGAGCTCTTCTTTCTCTGCAATTTCTATGTTCTATATTTAAATTCAGAAACTCCTTGCCACATTTTATCCAAACATTATCATCTCCTATACAAAACAGATAAAACTTAAATGACACTTTTGTCTAGAAATCCAATACCTTAGACATGCTAATTTCAGAACATTCAAATGCACCAGCTCTAGATGTCAAATTTGTCCCTTTTACCTTATCTCATAGATTGGGTACCCAAGCTTAGGGTACTTTTTTGGTTCAAAGTGGAAATGTTCTTTCTGTGTTGGTGCATAGCATTATGTGACAACACATGGAAATATGGTCTATGAATCACATTTACTTTTACAATGATTTTAACTGACCCTTGCAATGATTTCTAAAACTCATTTCTTTGATATTAACCATTTAAATTCCATAAGCCAACCAGAAGGCTTCTACTTGATTATTCACTGTGCTAAAGAAAATGGCCAAACTTTCCTCATGTTGCACCCTACTATCTTGAAAAGGAAAAGACACATTGCATAATGAAGTCCTAGATAAGCAATATGTGAAAGAAGGAAGGGAAGAGTCAAAATGGAAAGCCTTTCATCACAGACTCACTCAAGTCAAGTCTGATCTGAGGTTAAATAATAATTCCTTCATAGGCACAAAGCCTGAAATTTGTGGGGAGGACCTAGTCAGTTACATCGACTGGTGCTAATTTTATCGACCATGAAAGGATGAATGGCAAAGCTGACTTCTGCAGAATTTGAACTCAGAATGTAAAAGCAGATGAATTGCCACTAAACATTTTGTCTGGTGTACTAACCTTTCCTCTTGCTTGCTACCTTCCTGAAGTTACTTAATGATTTCAATAACCAAATCTGCACCTCTACCAAACTTTATCCAATACACTATGAACATAGAAAACTGGCACTGGCACGAGGGTTCCAGCTGAGCCGATCAGCAGAACAGCCTACTTGTGAAATTAAAATGTGCAAGTGGCTGAGCATTCCACAGACACACTTACCCTTAGGGAAATTCAGCTTGACACACAATGTGACTAGGTTGACCCTTTGAAATACAGATACTACTCAGCTTGGCCATCTGAGTAGACTGGAGCACTGAGAAACAACATGCTTTGCTCAAGGACACAACATGCTGCTGGGTATTGAACTCGTGACTTTATGACCTGGAGCCAAATACCCTAACCACTAAACTACGTGTCTTCATTATACTAAGAACATAATATAATGTTTTGTTATATAAGTGAAATACAGTATCACCTATAAGATGTACATGTTTGCGAATAGCTTGATATCTGGATCAACACACAAGTGCTTCCTTGATCCATGGATTACATTTTCACGAGTGTTGTCACATTATGAACCTATGAGGGGGTAGTCCCAGGAATACATTGGGCGAAGTGGTGAGAAAGGATCTTCAGATGTTGGGCCTCACAGAGGGAATGACAAGGGATTGAGACTTATAGTGGTTTGCTGTGCTTGAAAAGACACACTAAGCTAAGTAAAGTCATGGTTGTCCTAGCATACAGGCATGTCCCCAGCATCCCTCTTCAGCTGAGTGATCCTAATCTTGTGAGCTTGTGGGTGCCACTACCATGTAATAAGCACCTGTGGTGGTGCCACATAAAAGCACACAGTACACCATGTAAAGTAGTTGGCATTATGTAGGGCATCTAGCTGTAGAAACTATCGCAAAACAGACATAGGGCCTAGGCAGATCTTCAGCTGGCCAGCTCCTGTCAAACCGTCCAACCCATGCCAGCATGGAGAACAGACATTAAGTGATGAGGAGAAGGATGATGATGTTGCTATCTTACTATACCTTCTTCCCTACAGCCATAAATAAGCTTTACTTTCAACCAGATTATGATATCTTACACTCTGTCACCATAGTATACTTTACTTCTTACCACCTTACTGTTTATCATACCTTGATCTCTGCTACTTTAAAATACCTTTCACTTTACCACCTTACGATGCCTCCTCCCATATCAACTTTTCATATCTTACACCTTGCCATCTTATTACATCCTTACCACCAATTTGCAGCTCACTTCCTATACCTTGCTATATCTTGCTCACTACTTTTTCACTTCATACTTGTTTTCTATGCCTTGTTCCGTAACTACTTCTTGTATCTTACTATCACATTTCTCTGCCCTGTGCCTTTCCACTTCATGTCACTTTGCCCTAACATTTTACTAGACTTTGCTTCTAACTGAACCTTACTCTATTCTCATCCTACCATTCTCTTCCTTTGATGTTACTCTTTCCTTACTTCTTTTATCTTCAATCATAGTGGTACCACACAATTTAGAGATTCTACACAGATTACCTCCTGTCATTCTCTGAGGAGCACTGCTCTCAACATGAGAATTATCCTCTTGTTGCATAATAGCTTTATCTATTTTCTAAATGTCATTTCACTGTTTTAATGTTTCCTGTTTTATACTGTCATGGAGTACTTGCTTTTATAGAGGACATTCCCATGTATCAATCTCCATGATCTATTTACTTTACAGATCATTGTGAGCCATGGCTTATCTAACTTCTTAACAAAATATCATCTTTGCTATATCAGTTTTGTCTTACCAATATTATTACTTATCCAAGTCAATACATCTTTGAGAAAGCACAAAGAAAGTTTCTTAGCTGCTGTTTCCTTTCCCCAGGGTTACTTGAAATTAATCTATCTCCAGGGTTTCATACAACATCTAAGAAAATTTATCGCCTACATTCTTAAAGATGTCATGGGCTTTAAATATGTACATATATAAAAGCTTGAATTCATTCTAAACACTAATTCTCATCACAATGATTTCAGAGACCAAAATAAAATTGATTACCAAGGAAGTAACCTTAACTTGAAAATTAAATGCTCCAATGAGTGTCATATTTTCCTAAACCCTTGCTTTAAACTCTTGACATGAGCAAGTCATTAATCCTTCTCTAAATTGTTATTGTCTCTAGAGTACAAGACATTGGGTCTTTCCAAAGTAACAAACCACTTAAACAAACCTTGTTACCCTCACCCATTCTGATAACCACTAAGTTAACGTATGTCTCTATGATAAACATCTTCTCACAAATCTCATCTATTTCTTTCTTCAGAGAACCTATCTTAAAAATTGTATTTTATGGCTTTGCTGTGAGGAATTAGATAGAATAATGCATAAAGTAACTTATCCTATCTTTAGATCTTACTTTTCCCTTTCTTCAATTCTTCTTGTCATTTCTTCAGTTCCAGGATTATGGGCTATCATTGGTTGGATTTCATTTCCAACCAAAGACTCTACTCAAAAGCTGGAATGTGTTATTGTATGATTATGAACATCAGCTTGAACTGTTTGTTCACGTTGCTCAATTTTTCAAGTTGGATCCTGTGTACTGTGTTCTCTTCTCTGAGAATCCAGTTAGGGTAACTCATAGGAACTGACTGCGATACTGGTTGGAATGACTAGGACACTGCTCAGGATGAACCAAGCAAATACTGACAAATGGTGGATGCAGAAATGTGTTGCAATGACTCATGCCACCATATCTGACTTAACCTGAAGCACAGCGGTCATGTCTCCACACAACTCTGTGAATTTCAATTCATGTCCTCAAAGTCTTTTGTGTGTTGGGATTGGGTACCAGAAAAATAAGTACTCCTTTCTCTGACTTTTTTCTCCCTATTTGCTAGCAACTTGATCAGTGCTATAATTTTAGCTAATCTAAACTGTACCTGATCCCTCTGTTATTATTCTGGGGTGGTTGATAGCATTTTATATGAAATTTCTCTAAAATGTTTTTCTTCCTCTTTCTGACAGATTTCTCTTTCTTAAGCAAGATTTTGTTATCTTCAATGCATATTTAGTGAAAAAAGAGGAGAAGGAGGAGGAGGTAGTGGTGGGGGTTCAAAATCTTGCTTCACATGTAATTTCCAGTTCAGTATCATTGTACAGCACCTAGGGCAAGCATCAGCCTCAGATCAAATGATGGCTTGTGAGTGAGTTCGGTAGATGGAAATTGCAGAAACCTGTTTGACACACATTACACACACACACACACACACACACACACACACACATTTGTGTGTGTGGATGTGTATTTGTATTCATATTTGTCCCCCACCATACTGCTTGACAACTGGTGTTGGTTTGTGTATGTCCCCATAATATAGAAGTTCACCAAAAAAATTATAAATAAATAAATAAAATATAAGGATAAGTACCATACTAAAAATATAAGTCCTAAACATTTCAAAGTGGTGCCCCAACATGACCACTATCTACTGACTGAAACAACTAAAAGGTAAAAATACCAGATTAGATATTTCACTGTAGTTTTTTTGCCTTTCAGTATTCTGGGTTCAAATCATACCTGCATTATGCATTTTCGTTTATTCTCTTTGAGCTTAAAAGAAATACCAGCAATAATTTCTGGTTAATTTAGTCTCTAGAGAAGTAAGCCTCATCTCTATTCAAACTGTAATTAATATTTTGGTGTTGCATAAGTTGGAGAACTGGCAGAGTCAGTATGCTGGGCAAAATGTTTAGTGGCATTTCATCTGTCTTTACATTCTGCATTTAAATTTGCTGAGGATGGCTTTATCTTTCATCTTTTCAAGGTTGATAAAATGAGTAGCAGTCAATCACTGAGGCCAATGTAATTGACTCACACCCCCAAACTTGCTAGACTTGTGCCAAAATTCGAAATCAATATTTTGGTGCTGCTCATGATAGGAAAGGCATGGATATGTGGTAAGAAGCTTGTTTCACAACCACATGTGTTTGGGTTCCGTCCTGAAGCACTGTGGTCTTGTTGGGAAATTCATTGTTATTTTTGAAAAATATGCTGGAGAAAAAAAAAATTAAATTAGGTATTATAAGTAAAGATGCCAAAAATATTTGTATAAATCACAAAACTAATTTTTTTCTATCTGATTAGTCAATCTCATAAATTTTCTTTGCAGCCAAATATAACCACCAATAAAATAAATTTTAGAAGGAAATGTAGAATCACAAAATATTTTGAGATTAACAAATACTTTTCTCACCAGAGTTATTGTGTTATTAGGGTACAGATAGTCTCTTAATTATTGTAGTATATATCATGATTGAACCATTATTAGTTAAGAGTCTTATTTAAACATCTGTAATTCATTGAGCTCTCCATCAATAGCTAGCTTCTTTGGGGATTGCACTGAAGGTAGCATTGTTCACCATTCTCCTATTATAAGATAACATGAATCTCTTTTTCTCTCACTCTCTCTCTGTCGTATTTCTTTACTGCTCACAAGGGGCTACACACAAAGGGGACAAACAAGGACAGACAAACGGATTAAGTCGATTATATCGATCCCAGTGCATAACTGGTACTTATTTAATTGACTCCAAAAGGATGAAAGGCAAAGTCAACCTCGGCGGAATTTGAACTCAAAACGTAGCAGCAGATGAAATACCGCTAAGCATGTCGCCCAGGGTGCCAACATTTTTGCCAGATCGCCACCTTCTCACTATCTCTGTCAGCTCTCTGTCTCTGTCTCTGTCTGTCTGTCTGTCTCTCTCAATATGTTACTTTTGTTGTTTAGCCCCAGATCAGTTCTATGTGTGTTTTTTTTATTTACTATAACCCCATGCAAATATCTTTTGCTATAACCCCAAGCTAACCAAACTCTTGTGAGTGGATTTGGTAGACAGAAACTGAAAGAAACCTGTCATATATTAATATATTTGTGTGAGCGTGTCTGTTTGTGTTTGTTCCCCACCACCACTTGACAACTGGCATTGGTTTGTTTATATCCCTGTACTGAAAAATAAGAACTAGAGTCAATTTGTTTAGCTATAACCCTTTAAAGCAGTGCAATAGCATGGCCACAGTCCAGTGACTGAAATAAATAAAAGTTAATAGGATAAGAGATAATAAAATAAGAACTTTTGCAAGAATTGTCTTTTCAGTATTCATAAGAAGAAATTTAGTTTCCAAATTGTTTGAGTATTCTTAAAATTCTGACAAACAACGTTATTTCAGTTTAAATGATTTGTTTTTATCTTTTACTTGTTTCAGTCATTAGACTGTGACCACGCTGGGGCACTACCTCAAAGAATGTTTTTTTGTCAAATGAATTGACCTTAGGGCTTATTTTTTAAAGCCTGGTACTTATACTGTCAGTGTCATTTACTGAGCCACTTAATTATGGGGATGAAAACAAACCAATATCAGTTGTTAGAGAGTTGTAAGGCACAAACACATGCACACACACACACACACACACACATGTGATGGCTATCTTTCAGTTTCTGTCCACGAAATCCACTCACAAGGATTTTGTTGACCCAAGGCTATAGTAGAAGACATTTGTCCAAGGTGCCATGCAGTGGAACTGAACCTAGAACCATGTGGTAAGAAAGCAAGCATCTTCCTACACAGCCATGGGAAAGATTTTCATAATTTTATATATTTAATGTTTTGTTTCATGTACTAAATGTAAGTTTGTAAATAATACAAAGTTGTTTTTTTTTTTAAAAAAACAACTCTCTCAGTGGATGAAGAGCAGTGTCTTGATCCTTCTCAAGAGATCATGACTAGTGGAATGAAGGAGTGAAGTTATTCTGAAATCAGAAAGTTAGCTTGAATGCTTGCAACAAAATAAACTGTTAAATGAACATAAGGACGAGAGGGTGGTGTTAAATCAGGCAACAATTAAGTCTGCCATGGAGGAGGAGAAGGAAAAGAAAGAGAAGAGCAAGAAGAAAATCAAGGAAGAAGAAAATTAAATTGAAATGGCTGTAGATGGTACATATTTGATTATAGATCTGCATAGAGCTGATCTGGGGCTAAACCAGAAGGGTAACATATTTACATAAAGAGAGAGAAAGAGAGAAAGAAAGAAATTCATGTTATATTAGGAGAATGGGGAACTATACCACCTTGAGTGCAATCCCCAAAGAAGCTGGCTATTGATTGAGAGCTCAATGAATTGAAGATGTTTAAACAAGATTCTTAACTAAAAATGGTTCAATCATGATATATATACTACAATAATTAAGAGAGTATTTGCGCCCTAATAACATGATAACTCTGGTGAGAAAAATATTTTGTTAATCTCAAAATATCTTGCGATTCTACATCTCCTTCTAAAACTTATTTTATTGGTGCTTATATTTGGTTGCGAAGAAAATTTATATTGACTAATCAGATAAAAAAAATTAGTTTTGCAATTTATACAAATATTTTTGGCAACTTTACTTATAATAGATAATTTAATATTTTTTTTTTTTTCTCTTGCACAGTTTTCAAAAATAACACGATGTTCTTCCCAACCAACAACAATTAGTTCCGATAAGAACTATATATTGAATATACTGAATCAGAATGTTTCAATTTTACTGTAGATGACAAAAACAATGATACCACAGATGCCTGTAGTTGTGGAAAGGAAATTGAAACTAAAGAAATCTTTATAAACAAATAGACTTGTGATTGCCATGCTATAAATATCACCAGAATTTTCCAGACCCGCTCAAATATCAGATAGAAAATGAAACACTGACTTTTCTTGTAATATACATTTTTCTGCTGCATTCCCTATAGCAAAAATACACCATTGGCAAGGCAATGGCATCAGCAAAAAGTTGCTTGTTCATCAGCATAAGTGATGTGAACCACAGTTTGTAGAATGTCTCAGATAAACATATTCTTAGATTCATTTTTATTTGTTTTAGTCTTTAGACTGCAACCAAGTTGAAACACCAACTTGAATGATTCAGTTGAACCAATTAGCCTCAGTATATATATATATTTTGTATATATGAAGTACCCTTCAAACTTTGGACCTCATGGAGGCAATGACAAGTGAGCTAGACCTTTGGCAATATATCGTGCTTGAGAACACCTGTCAAACCACGTGAAATCATAGTCATGGCCGATGCTAGTGTTTCGTATCTGGCACCCATGCTGATGGCATGTAAAACACACCCACTGTACTTTTGGAGTGGCTGGCATGAGGAAGGGCATCCAGCTGTAGAAACCATACCTAATCAGACTGAAACCTGCTGCAGCTCACCAGCTTACCAGTTTTCAGTCAAACTGCCCAGCCCATGCCAGCATGAGAAACAGCCACAAAACAATATACATTCCTTAATTTCTAGCTGGTAATATTTACTACAATTACACTCCATTCTGCCTTGAATTTCAATTCTAATACTACTCCTCACTTTAAGCATACATTTTTCTCCCTCTTGACCACAGTTGTTTCTTCTCCCTCTCCCCTCCACATTATCTTTTTTTTCAAATGCTACTCCCTTTGCAAATCTCTACACTATCAAAAACTACTGGTCAAATGACCTTGCTTAAATTCCTTAACTCTCCCACTCCCTGATGTCTTTATTCCTTTTTTTCTTTTCTATTTTCTTTCTTATATTACTAATTTGCCCCTGGACTGGCTCTTGTGCGGGTGGCACATAAAAGACACCATTTTGAGCATGGCCGTTGCCAGTACCGCCTGACTGGCCCTCGTGCGGGTGACACGTAAAAGCACCCACTACACTCTCTGAGTGGTTGGCGTTAGGAAGGGCATCCGGCTGTAGAAACTCTACCAGATTAGATTGGAGCCTGGTGTTGCCATCCGGTTTCACCAGTCCTCAGTCAAATCATCCAACCCATGCTAGCATGGAAAGTGGACGTTAAACGATGATGATGATGATGATTTATATTCTTTACTCTTACCATGCTCTCTACACATTCTGATTGAATCTGTGTGTTAACATGTACTTCCTTGCAACAATGTAAAATTTTATTTAATCAAGATACCTTTGGCCTGATGAGTAAACCTGCCGTATACACCTCACTTGGATATTTACTACTTCTGAGGTTTCACTTGCTATGAAACATATGTAGATTGGATCCTACTCCATTCTTTAACTATTGTATTCTTATTCACATACCCAGCAATCCTGACTGCCTATAGTGAAGTATAAAAATAATTTTTTCCATCTTATAAATATTTTGATAGGGAAAAATCCACAACGTTCTACCTTGATAAACCACTATCATTCCTGAAAGGTGTTTTTTATATTTACTGCAGATGGCTTGAAGCTAACTTTCTTCCTACATCTTAATCATTGGATCTTACATTTATATGTGTGTGTGTGTGTGTGTGTGTGTGTGTGTGTGTGTGTGTGTGTGTGTGTGTGTGTGTGTGTGTGTTTATGTCTGTCTCTGTTCTCCACAACCAGTGTTGTGTTTATGTCCCCAAAACTTAACGGTTCGACAAAAGAGACTGATTGAATAAGTACTGGGCTTAAAAACATAAG
Organism: Octopus bimaculoides; assembly: GCF_046866305.1. Lineage (NCBI taxonomy): Eukaryota > Metazoa > Mollusca > Cephalopoda > Octopoda > Octopodidae > Octopus > Octopus bimaculoides. The sequence continues at coordinate 24,364,279 of NC_142945.1, read as the reverse complement.
TCCTGAGGTTGATTCCTTCAAGACATTGCCTCAGCATGAGCACAGTCAAATGACAGGAACAAGTAAAATATAAAAGGTGTGTGTGTGTGTGTGTGTGTGTGTGTGTGTGAGAGAGAGAGAGAGAGAGAGAGAGAGAGAGAGAGAGAGAGAGAGACTAGTATGCTCTGCTGGATGTATAATGGAAGTGTACATGATCAATAAAGTGAGAGTGTTTTGAGAGAGAAGTTAGGCATAAGAGGAATTAGTTGGTGCGTGCATGATAGAAAACTGCTCTGGTTTGGTCATGTGATGTGGATGGATGTCATCAGCTCCATAAAGAAATGCTGATCTCTCAAAGTAGATTGAACATGTGGAAGTGGAAGACCCAAGAAGACATGAGATGAAATACTAAAGAATGACCTCAGGATGCTGAAGCTTTTAGGTGAGATGACAAAGGACTGAGATGCCTGGCACCTTGCTGTACTCAAGGAGACCCATACTCTGCCACAGAAGTGTTAAGACCAGCCTTTCTGGTGGTGAAAAGCTCTTGTGGCAGAGTCATGTAAAAGTGTCTATGTAATGCCATGTAAAAGTGACTCTGCAGTGCCAATTAAAAACAACTGTGTAGTGCCACGTGAAAGCAACTGTGTGGTGTCACATAAAAGCATCCAGCTCACTCTGAAAAGTGGTCGGTGTTAGGAAGAGCATCCAGCTGTAGAAACTATGCCCAATCAGACTGTAATCTGGCACAGCTCTCCAGCTTGCTAACTCTGGTCAAACCATCCAGACCATGTCAATATGGACAATGGACATTAAATGATGATGATGATGATATTTATATAAATATATAAGAAGAAGAGATGACAAAGTAAAAGATGGTTATGTCATGCGTTTCATTAGCTTACAGCTGTTTCTGTTATAAGTTTGCAATTGACTCATAGTTGAGTGCCTGACTAACACCTTATAGCTTCATCAGAGCCTTGAATACCAGAGTCTTCAATAAAGATATAGGATGTTATTCAGTCACTCAACTAGGAGTCCACTGCACCTTTTTTTAGAAACAGCTGTATGCTAATGAAATTCATAACATAGCCATCTTTTCCCTTTGTCATGTCTTTTTCTTATTACTACTCTGTACTCCTCTAACACTTTATTCTGAATTATATGTATATTGAGTTTTACACTAGGTCACACAATGCCTAAGTGATATATATACATCTATACATGCATACATATATACACCCAAATATACAAATTCTGGTAGATACTCTGTTGGCATCTTTTGCCCCCAAAACTGCTAAGTTACAGGGACTAAAATAAACTAATACCCATAGTCAAATGATGAGAAACAAAATCACACACACACACACACACACATGCATTCACACATACAGTCATACACCCACACACACATATATGGCAGGTTTCTGCACAGTTTTCAACTACCAAACTCACTTGCAAGGCATTTGTTAGCCCAGAGCTGAGAAGTGAGACTAAGCTTAAAAACATGGTTCAGTTTCTTGTACTTGCTGGAAAAATAAAAATAGTGTTAATTACTGTCACATCTTTTGTTCCTCACTGCATATTTACTTGGAATGCATCACTCTGGACTCAAACTCCTGGTCATCAATACAATGCAAAATATTGGCGGTGACGATGGTTATGGTGGTGAGGATGGTAATGATTATAGGAGAGATGGTAATTGCGATGCCAGAGGCAATAAACCTGGTGATGTTGATTGCAACGGTAATGAAAATGATGGTAGCAACTATAGTTACTACTGTCAGTTAGGTTATAGTAGTAGTGATTATGATGATGTAGTGATGGTAGTGGTGATAGTAGAGGTAACAGTAGTAGGGTTTGTGTCAGTATTATTATTATTATTATTATTATTAGTATTATTATTATTATTATTATCATTATTATTACTATTATTATTAGTAGTAGTAATAGTAGTGGTAGTAGTAGTAGCAGTAGTTGTAGTAATAACAGCGGCGGTTTTTAGACCAAAGTGTTAAAAGTCTGAAATATTTTTAGATCAAAGTGCTTTAGAGTAAAGTAGTTAAGAAAGATCAATTTAGTCTAAAACCCTTTGGACTAATTACACTTTGCTCTAATGAAACTTTGATATTAAAATCCTTTTTGTAAATACAAAGCAGAGTCAATACTACTTGGTAGCATTCGAAGAAGTGGTGGTAGGTAGAGGTATTGGTGTTGTTAGAGGTGGTGTAGTAGTTGTAGTACTGGCACTGGTGGTGCTTGCAGTTGTGGTGGTCGTCATTGATTACGATGGTATTTGTGCTGTTGGTTATTTTGTTTTTTATGATAATGGTGATGGAGATGGCTCTGGTAGTTGTACTTGTGGTAGTTGTACTATAGCAATAGTGGTGGTAGTGGTGATAATGATGGTGGTGGTAACAACAGTACTATTAGTAGTGGTGGTGGCAGCAGCAGGGGTTGCAGTAGTGGTGGTGGTGGTATTAGTAGTAGTAGTAGTAGTAGTAGTAAGAAGAAATAGTAGTGGTACTGGCGATGATAGTAGAAATAATTGTATTGGAGGTGGTGGTGGTAGTTAGTAGTAGCAGTATTAGTGGTGATGATAGTAGTAGTAGTGGTACTGGTGATGATAGTAGTAGATGATAGATAGTGGTAGTTAACAGTAACAGTATTAGTGGTGGTGGTAGTTAGTAGTAGCAGTTAGACTAAAAGTATTTTCGACCAAAGCAATTTAGTTGGTTATTTAATGAGCCTTCAATCAAATATGTCAACATTAACATACCTATTATTTTTTCATGCAGTTGGAACCTTCTAGATATACAGATTCTTACAAATTTTATTTTTCTGTGCTAACAAATGTGCAACTTTTATTCATCCATCACTACTCAGGCAAATAGGGAGAAAGCAAAGCTTTGCTAATAAAGTCAAAATAATCCCAAACTGTAACTAGAGTTGTCTCCCATTGTTGGAAAAAAAAAAATAAAATGACTTAATTCAATGAGTGCAATTTTTCTGTAATTGCATAATGCCCATTGAATTTGGTTTATATGAAGGCAATTTCAATAGATGTTAGCAAATTACTACTCTTCTATCTGGCACATTGACAAAAGTAAAGCCATTAAGTTGGCTAGCCATGTATGTTGTTGGAAAACCAACTGCACACTGCATACAATCAAGTGGAGAATTGAGGGGAAATCCATGCCATATGTAAATGGATTTAAGAAATGCAATTTATATGTTGCAGAAACATCGCATATTCTTTTTGATCCAAAATCTGAAATTTTCAGCAAATGCAAGCATATGAACAAATTTCTTTTGGTGAATTGGAGAGCACTACCCTCTCTAGATTGAGCAGCTCTCCAGCAGATTTTGGACCCCTCTCTATAGAGTTATTCTTCAGCTAGTTTAATTACGACTTCTACAGTCAAAGGGGATGTAATTCTAATTTTCTTTCATTTCTTTGCTCTTTTTGTGTTTTTATTCACCCTTCCACATTTTGTATCAACCTTTTTTCACATGGTTTCTGATGTACCACCATCTTGATTTTGAAATAGAACAGACCATGTGTTCAGTACTTAAAGACTGCTTGGTGACACAAGGCATGTTATAAAACCTGTCTAGCCATGTATCTTCATAGCAAGAAGCTATTAGTACTCATTTTAATATAGTGTACATATATTAGATAACTAGATAGATAGATAAATATGTAGTTATAGAATTTAAAAGAATCTAGGCACATCACCACATAGGATACCAGAAATGGCTAGGTGCAATAACAAAGGCTTCAAAGTGAGTTAAAACAACCATTAAGGTGTCAGTCATTGATAGGATATTGTAGATATGTAAGTACCAAATCCAATTTAAACAGTAAATCTGACTCAAGATTACTTCTTGGTGTGGCATAGGTATAAAAAAAAACACACAAATGGTGTTTAGAATTTATGACTGCTATTTTGATAAAATGTTATTGGTGTATTCAGAGATTACATGATAGCATATAATCCAGCATCATCAGATAAAATCTTAAATAGGTATAAAAAGCTGAGATGATACCTTGATGATTATGAATCCAACCAAAATTTTACTGGAAGATGGTGGATTATCTGCTTTGATACAATATTTATGAATACATAAATAAAATTCTATCGTAACAACTGTCATAAATGTTAACCACCATTTGTGATCTTGCATATATGTATATATATATGTATATATATATATATATTTATGTATATATTTGTATGTGTATATGCATGTAAACACACACATACAGGTACACAGACATACATATATAGATACATTCATAAATATACACTAATATATATTTACACAACAGGGCTGTGTCATAAGTAGTTTACTTTCTAACCACATGGTTT